>NC_043714.1:10360804-10411121 GCF_006229205.1 Suricata suricatta | reverse complement strand
TTTTTTCCCTTTTCATCTCCATTTGACTTATCTGTGTGTATTTCCCTTGTGTTCCTTTTAGCTTAATCTTAATTTTTGAAGGGATTTTTTTGTTTCATTTTTAATTCTTTAAAAAATTTCCTTACCTAAATTCTTTTCTTTCATTTTCTTTTTTAAAAAAACGATGTTTATTTATTTTGGGGAGAAAAACAAAGTATGAGCAGGGGAGGGGCAGAGAAAGAGAGACACAGAATCTGAAGTAGGCTCTGGGCTCTGACTGGTCAGCACAGAACCCAACATGGGGCTTGAACCCATGAACTGTGAGTTCATGACCTGAGCTGAAGTCAGACACTTAACCAACTGAGCTACGCAGGAGCCCCTCTCACCTAATTTCTAGTTCTGCTACATGTTTTGTTTCATGTCATGTACACTTTTCTTATAGTCATTTAATTCCTTTAAAAATACTAGGTGATCTTGTTTATTGGGCAATACCTGAAGGTATGTATTTTTCCTCCTTATTTTCTTTCTTTAATGCTAACTTGTGTGGAATCTGACCTTAGACATTCTTGTTGCTCACTGATATTTTTAATATATTTTATTTTTTCACAGCAATTTAAGTTTACAGCAAAACTGAGCAGAAGTTACAGACATTATCACACACTCTCTACTCCCACGCATGTATAACCTCTCTCATTTTAACATCTCTTACTGGAGTTGTTCATTAATACAACCTATGGACCTACATTGACACACCATTTTCACTCAAACTCCATTCCATAGTTTACATTCAAGTTGTAAATTCTATGAGTTTGGACAAATATATAATGACATGTATCCACCATTACAGTATCCAGATTAGTTTCATTGTCTTAAAAATGTTTTGTGATCTGCTTATTCATCTCTCCTTCCCCTATCTCCTGGTACCCAGTGATTCTGTTTCTTTTTTTTAGTTTAGACAGAGAGTGAGAGAGCATGAGCTTGGGTGAGGGATAGGAAAAGAGAGAAAGAGATCCCAAGTATGCTCCACATTTGGTGTGAAGCCTGATACAGGGTTCACTTCCATGACCCTGGGATCATGACCTGAGCTGAAATAGAGTCAGACTTTCAACTGACTGAGCCACCCAGGCACCCTAATCACTAATCTTTTTACTGTCTCCATAGTTTTGCCTTTTCATACAGTATGTAGCCTTTCCAGATTAGCTTCTTTCACTTAGTAATATGCATTTAAATTTCCTCCATATCTTTACATGGCTTGATAGCTCATTTCTTTTTAGTGCTGACTAACTTTTCACTGTCTGGATGTACTTGAGTTTAAATCTAGTTACTTGAGATAAATTAAACTTAAACTTGAGATAAATCTAGTTACCCACTGAATGGCATCTTGCTTTCAAAGTTTTGGCAATTATGAATAAGGTTGTGTAAATATCCATGTGTGGGTTTTTGTGTGAATATATTTTTCAAGTCCTTTGGGAAATACCAAGGAGCATAACTGATAGAATATATGTTAAGAATGTGGTTAGTCTTGTAAGGAAAGCCATGCTGTCTTCCAAAGTGCTACACTGCTTACATTCCCACCAGCAATTAATGGGAGTCCTTGTTGCTTCACTTTTTCACCAGCATTTGGTGTTGTCAGTGCTCTGGATTTGGGCCGTTCTAATAGATGTGTTCTGATATATCATTGTTGTTTTAATTGGCGTTTCCTTTACAACATGATGCTGAGCATCTTTTCACATGCTTATTTTACATCTGTATATCTTCTCTGGTAATGTGTCTGCTAAAGCCGTCAGTCCTTAGTAAAATTAGATTGTTTTCTTTTTTCTGAGTTTTAAGAGTTCTTTGAAGAGTTTGGATAACAGTTCTTTCTCAGATATATTTTGAAAATATTTCCTCCTAGTCTGTGGCTTGTCTTTTCATTTTTGTGGCAGTGGCTTTTGTAAAGCAGAATAATTTCATATTAATAAAATCCAGTTTATTTTATTACTTTCATAGATGGTGCCGTTGGTACTGTATCCAAAAAGTCATCATCAAAAAACACAAGGTATCTAGATTTCTTCCTGTTATCTTATAGAAGTTATATAGTTTTGCACTTTACATTTAGGTTTGTTATCCACTTAGTGATCCACAGTTAGTGTTTGTGATGGATGTAAGCTCTGTTTACAGAGTCTTCCTTCCTTCCTTCTTTCTTTCCTTCCTTCCTTCCTTCCTTCCTTCCTTCCTTCCTTCCTTCCTTCCTTTCTCCCTCTTTCTTTCTTCTTTCTGACATGTGAAAATCCAGTTGTTCCAGTACCAGCTGCTGCTTTATTGTATTGTCTTTTCTCCTTTGTCAAAGATTAATTGACTATATTTATACGAGTTTATTTCTAGGTCCTCTAATCTGTTTTATTGATCTATTTGTTTATTCTATTGATCTATTTGACCAATATCACCTTGATTTCACCATACCATCTTGATTACTGTAGCTTTATAGTAAATATTGAAGTTGGGTAGTATCATTCCTTTGTTCTCTTTCAATATTATGTTAGCCAACATAATATTGGTCTCTTGGTCTCTTGCTCTCCTATATAAACTTCAGAGTTACTTCACAAATATCCAGAAAAATAACTTGCTGGGACTTTAACTGGGATGGAATGGATCTATAGATTAATTTGAAAAGAACTGACATCTTGACAATATTGAGTCTTCCTGTCCATGAACATGGAATATCTCTCCATTTATTTAGTTCTTTGATTTATTTCATCAAAATTTTGTATTTTTCCTCACATAGATCATGTGCATATTGTGTTAGTTAAGTATTTCATCTTGGAGGAAATTAATATAAATATATTTTTTTTAATTTAAAAATTCATGTGTTCATTGTTGGTATATAAAAAAAGATTGACTCTTGCATTTTAAGCTTATATTTTGCACCCTTCCTATAATTGCCTATTATACGCAGGAGGTTTTGTTGTTGAGTCTGAGGTTAAGACAGTTTTATTCTTCCTTCCTAGTCTTCATATCTTTTATTTCCTCTTTTTGTCTTATTTCATTAGTTAGGACTTCCAGTATTATGTTGAGAAGTAATGATGAAAAGGACATCTTTGTCTTGTTCCTGATCTCTTGGGAAGATTCTGAGTTTCTCACCATTAAGTGTAATATTAGCTATGGGAGTTTTTTAGATATCATTCAGTAGGTTGTGGAAGGTCTCCTCTAGTGCTAATTTACTGAGTTGTTATCTTGGGTATACAATTTTGTAAAATCTTTTTTCTGTATCTATTGATATGATCCTATAATTTTTCTTCTTTTGCTTATTGTTGTGATGGACTACATCAATTTTTAAGTGTTGACTTAGCCTTGTACAACTGGAATAGATCCCACTTGGTCATAGTGTATGTTTCTTTTTCTGCATTGTTGGATTCTATTTGCTAATATTTTATTGAAGATTTTTGCATTCATGTTCAATATTTCCAGAACATATAGGTAGTTTCTTTTCTTAAATGTCTGCTTTTGTTATTAAGGTAATGCTAGCCTCATAAAATGAGTTTGGAAGTATTCCTTCTATTTCAGTCTTCTGAAGGAGAATAGAAAATTAGTATAATTTCTTCCTTATATGTTTGGTAGAATTCACCAGTGAACTTATCTGGGTCTCGTGCTTTTTGTTTTGGAAGGTTAGTCATTATTGATCCAATTTCTTTAATAGACATAGGCCTATTTAGATCACCTGTTTCTTCTTTTGTGAGTTTGGCAGATGGTGTCTTTCAAGAAATTATTCCGTTTCATCTAGATCATCAAATATGTGGCTATAGAATTGTTCACAGTATTCTTTTTTATCCTTTTAATTTTTATATCAGTAATGATGTCCCTTCTTTAATTTCTGACTTTGGTAATTTGTGATATTTCTCTCTTTGTCTTAGGTAACCTGGATAAAGGCTTACTGATTCTATTGATTTTTTTAAATAGCTTTTAATATCATTGATTTTCTATTTTTGTTTTATTAATTTTTATTCTAATTACTATGTTTTTCTTCTGCTTACTTTGATTTTAATCTATCAGTTTCCTTTAAGTTAATCTTAGATAATTGATTTTAAAAATTTCTTCTTTTATACTATATACTTGCAATATTAGAAATTTCTCTCTAAGTACTTACTTTCACTATATTCCACAAATTTTGATAAGTTATGTTTTCATTTTCATTTAGTTAAAAATATTTTTAAATTTCTCTATGACTTATATGTTATTTGGAAGTGTGTTGTATGATCTCCACATATTTGGGGATTTTCCAGCTATGCGTCTGTTACAGATTTCTAATTTAATTCTATCGAAGTCTGAGAGCAGACATCATATAATTTCATTCTTTCAAATTTTTAGCATATGTTTAGCAGCTCAGGCTCACTAATATTGAAATTGAGTTTTTCTGATATTTTTAAGGGAGTCTTGGTTCAGATAACTGTTTAAAAAGATATGTTTTTGTTTTAGAATCTATTTACATTTGCAGAAAACTTACGAAGATAATGCAGAGAATTCTCATGTACTCTCCACCAGTTTTTCCTATATTAGTATTTTATGTAAGTATGGTATACTTATAATAACTGGTGAAACAATATTTGTACATTATTATTAACTGAAGTTCATACCTTATCCAGATCTCTTTTATTTGTTACCTAATGTAATTTCATTGTTCTAGGATCCTACCCATGATACCACATTACATTTAGTTATCAGATCACATTAGGCTCCTTTTTGCTGGGGATAGTGTCTCTGACTTTGTGTTGATGACCTTGATAGTTTTGAGGAGCACTAGCCTGGCATTTTGTACACTGCCTAGCAATTGAAACCTGTCTTGTGTTTTGCTCAGGTTCAGACTGGGTTTTGAAACAGAGATTGTTGAGGTAAAGCCCCATTCTCTTCACATCATTCTAAGGGCAAATGTATCATCATGACTTATCATTAAAGATGCTGATCTCAATCATCTGGCTGAGATAGTGCTTATCCAATTTCTCCACTGTAAAGGTATTTTTTCTGTTCTTTACACTTGTTAGAAGGAAGTAGTTATACTCAGCCGACAGCTGAGTATAACTTCTTTGCGGGTGGTGTATATACTCAAAATATTTGGAATTCTTCCACACGGGATACTTCTCTGTTCTTTAGTTCATTTAGTTTTTGTATGTGTTTGCAAAGTTCTCCGGTTTATCTTTTTGTATAATGTTAGAAAAAATATGCCTGCTTGATTTCTGATTCTGGTGTTTCCTAGCTGTTGTCTCCTTTCCCTACTTACATCTGGACTTTTAATTTCATCTCTGCTTTCCTCCATCGTGTTCAGTTTTGGCTACGCTCCCAGCCATTTCTCCTCTGTTTGTGTCTTTGACCTATAAGGGAGCATTGCTGGTCTATTTCCAGAGTTCATGTGGGCTTGGCTGTGTGAGCCCCTTCAGCTCTCCTCGCAGACGCCTTCCATTTATCCATCCGACAAAACTCCTTCCAACTTCAGCTGTTCTCTAGGGGCCTGTTGCGTGGTCCAGTGAATACTTTCTGTTTCTTCAGAGTTCTCTTGTTCTCTGATCAGTGTCACTTTCTTCCCCGCAGAAGCTCTACCAAGCAGATCTGTGACAGAGGATAATTTGTCTCCAGTCTTTTATAGTTTGGATTTTTGGGAATTTGTGGTCAATTAACTCAGTTTAAAATGTTGTCCAAGGGTTTGTTTTTAACTTGCAATACATTAACTTTTGCGTATGTGGTGTGTGTATGTGTATGTGTGTGTTTGTGGTGTGTACATGTATGTATAATTTCACAAAGACCCAAAAAACTATGTTTCCACCACTTTTACTCTCTTTCCAGAATCCTACTCATCCCCTTTTCAACTTTTTTGATTGGCTTTTATTTCAACAGCTTTATTGAGATATAATTGATGCACAAAACTGCACATATTTAATATGTACAATTTAATAAGTTGGGACATATGCATATACCTATTAAAACCTCACCACATTCAAGCTAATATCTACCACCTCCCAACAGATTTCCTTGTGTCTCTTTTCTTTCTTTCTTTCTTTCTTTCTTTCTTTCTTTCTTTCTTTCTTTCTTTCTTTCTTTCTTTCTTTCTTTCTTTCTTTCTTTCTTTCTTTCTTTCTTTCTAATTGGATATTGGTGTTACCTTAAAGTAGGAAGAAACAAATACTTGATAAGATCACATCTACAAAAATTATCAAAAGATATGTTTATCCTTTCTTAATTATTACTCTGCTCTGCTAAAGTTGTCATGATTCTAAATGTGGGTGTGGCTTATGTACGCACGCACACTTACATATTGTACAGACATAGACACATGTACAAAACATATGCTATCAAACATTTGCACATGAATTCATACACACACACACACCCATTCAGACACATGCTCACGTGTACAAACTTCTTACACACACAAGCCCACCCAGGCCCACACACACCTACAACTGAACACATGCATATAAAAAATGTCATGAACATTCCGTCAGGGATAGAAAAAAAAATGTCATGAAATATTTTGTAAGTGAAATATATATTTTTCTGTGCAGTCTTTGCCCTTTACTGCTTGAGGATGACTTAATCATACATTTATAAAATGATAATTTATATATTTAAACACTCAAAGATACCACTGAAGGCTACTTTCCAACACCAAATAGAAAATTTAAAGTCAGTATTTCCCCCTAAGCTATAGCCCTATTTATCATCTAATCTCACCCATTATTTAGATGATCAAATCCTTCACTTATTTTTATTTTAACTAAGTAAAATCCAATCAAAGATAAAATACTGTATTTATAAGATTCTGAATTGAAGTTTCATGAGATATATAGAGAAATTTAAGCAGTAATTATGGTTGGAGATTTATATCCACTATTGTTTCTTAATTTGCATGATAAACAAATACCTTTGTGAATTCTTCCTGAAAAGGTAATCACATACTGTATTTAAAGAGACTTACATCTTTAGCTTAATTTAACTTAAAAAAAAATTTATGTTCTCATTAAATCGGTTCTGTGTTTTATTTCATTGATTTAAGCTTCTGTTAGAAATGCACAAAACCGCCCAGACTAGTAATTACCTTAATTTTTAAAAATGCAGTCACCATTCAATCATTAAGAGAAGCAAAGCTTCAGTCCATTAGCCATTGTTTATAATAGCACATCTCAATTGATTAAACTGTAGATATTTTTTGTAGGTCTTGTTTTATAAATTGAAGTAGTCAAGTAAACATAACATTGGTAATAGTTTTCATAGCCACTGTCAAAATGACTTATTGTTTTTACAGTCCTGCATTCCTTCAGAATTAATAATACCTCTGTGCCCCTTATAACACTTATTATTGATGCCATGAAGTTCTCTATATTTAATGAGTAGATGTTTCATTATAGCACATACTTCTGTTGACAGATAGAAAAATTTTCTAATCTGTTTCTCTTTTCCTCTTGATTGAAAGATTGTAAATATGCAATTAGCAGTTGAAGTAGAAGTAAAAGAAGGAAATATCAGCTGTCATGTATTTCTGTTGAAAGAGACAGGATGCTTTAAGCTAAGAATAGCATAACAAAAGATAAAAGCATCCTTCCCAATGAGGCTGAAAGTTGCAAAATGTTTAAACATTTGATTTGCTTTTTTCTTCTATAAAATAATTATAATAATTGTCTATGATGAGACAGAAATTAATGAAAAGACACTACTTGCCTACAAAGCTGACTAAGGTCAAGCTTTCATACTTCTCTATCAATATCTAGATTATGATTTCTATACTTAATTGCTTCTTAGTATTCTTCAATAATGATGGGGTCAATACCTTCTAAAAATGGAAGAAAATAGAAAATACAGCTACTGGAGTTTGTCAGTTATAGAAGTGATATTAAACTGGCAGTATAATGCTATGAATTCTTGATTAATACTATTTAGACTATTTATTACTTCTTTCAGTTTATCAGTTTAATTTCAAAATAGCAACAGGATTTTCGTATTTTGGTATTTCAAATTACACTCTTCAGTTTTCCATGACTTTTTGTTGGTCTCATGATTCTGGAGAGATGTCCATCTTTCATTTTATGAGATGTCTATCTTTTATTTTATTTTGTGCTCTTTCAACAGATTGCCAAATGCAAAATGATTTGTGGACCTATGAATAATAAGCATCTCCCCATTCATGGAGAAAAATCTTCAGGTATTTTGAAATGTGAAAATATATCATAGACATTTGACAGTTAGTGAAACAATTCACTAAGTATTTTTATTGCAGATGCTTTAGTCTTTATTTTATATTATTTAAATTATCATCAATATTTGATATACAATATTAATGTATTTACATTAGTAAATTAACTTATAATATTTTAAAAAGATTTTCAATAAAATAAAATAACATCTGTCATCTGTTTACTTTGTGGTTTATAAGAACAATCTTTAATTTCGATGGACTCAAATGTTCACTTTTTCCCCTAGTTGAAAAGTACATCCTTCCTTATTTTGAGAAGACAAGGAATTTCTACATCTCTTCTGTTAACTTAACAGCCTATTGTTAATGTCTAGGTATTTGATTGACATGGGACTTTAATTTGCATATGCTATGAGGTAGGAATCCATTTTGACTCTTCTCGACATAGTGAGTCATCTTCCCCTGTGACAGTTATGAAATATCCCATGATTTTCCCAGTGACTTATAATGCCATCTCTTTTAACTCCTAAGTTTCCCTGAATGGGTAAGTTTGTATCTGGATTCTTTATGCTGTTTCATGATGATTGGCTTAGATAAGACTTCTTCTACCACATTATTTTATTGCCATGATTTCGTCATAGACTTTATACCATAGTAGGATGTTTGTTTTCAACTCACTTTTATGTTTACTTTTAAAAAGATTACCTTCAATACTTAAAGATACTTTGTCATTTGAATTTTAAATAGTATTAAGCTCCCTCCCAAATATGCATAAATTGACTTGAATTTGAGGGTTAATTTTGTAGGGCATGCAATGAGAATTGATACCTTTGTGATGCTGAATTATCCCAGTCAAGATAAGATATTTTTGGTGCACCTGGATGGCTTAGTCCATTAAGCATTAGACTTTGACTCAAGTCATGATCTCCCAGGTCATGGGTTTCAACTCTGTGTTGGGCTCTGTGCTGACAGCTCAGAGCCTGGAGCCTGCTTCATGTTCTGTGTCTCCCTCTCACTGTCTCTCTGCCCCTCCCCTGCTCATGCTCTGTCCCTCTCTTCTTCAAAATAAAACATAAAAGATTTTAAAAAATAAGATATTTTTAATATTTATTTACACTATCTCCTATGTCATTAAATGGAGTTCTAACATTTTTTGTACATTCTCCATTTTTCTTGATATTCAACTTACTTCTGAAATTCTATTTCTCCTTGTTTTTGCTGGAATTAAGAAGACAACTGAATTTGTAATATGGTCTACCTGGGCACCTTGTTAAGGTCTCCGTTAGCTGTGAAAGAGGAAAAAACTCTCCAGGAGTGAAGACTGAAAATCAGCTTTAAATGAAAAAGCATGACGCAGTCCTGCCATTAATCAGGATGGGAGGACAGACACAGATAAAGTCGGCTTCAACGTTAACAGCATTGTATCTCCCAAGGTCATGCTGCAGTTGTAAAATGCCACGAAGAACCCACTTTGAGTGATTACTGTTTGCTCCCATGATGCCCCAGATCTGTTTTACTTGTTTCAATAATTACAGGAGACACCCAATTGCTTAGCCACCTGTACCTGAAGACAGCATCCAGCACCCAATCTCTAGTTCATCCCTAAATCTTTGAATTCCTCCTTATGGAACAGCACCCTATCTAGAACTGATCTTCGCTTCCCTTCGACTCTCTTGAGAATCCTTCCAAGGGAACTCAAGCCCGAGGCAAGATGGATCCCTCCTCTCCCTCTTGCATATCAGCATTCCATCTTCGTCTGGATTTCTTCCCCGAACACGGCTTCCCCTTCACTCTTCCTGGCAAAAAAGGATTTTTATCAGACTGTAGGCTTTACAAATTTATATCTTGTCTGCTCATTCTGTTGGGGTTTCTATGAAGATGTTCAAATATCTTTCAAGATACGATTTTTTTTTCTTGACTTTTCTCTCATGCCTCATCAATTTTCTTTCCCAATTGCATGGGCAAGGACTAAATGTGGCTATGCTGAACAAAGCAAAGATAGTGAACTTCCTCAAGTAGGTCCCTGTCTTATCAGCTATGAGAGAGCCCAACTGACTCCTTGTATGGAAAGTAGTCACCCAACTCATCTGGCTCCTTGTCTTCTTTCTTTATCATTTAAAATAAATAAATATTTATTTATTTATTATTTTTAATTAATTAATTAATCTTTTAATGTTTTTATTTTTGAGAGAGAGAGAGAGACAGCGAGAGCATGCGACGGTCAGAGAGAGAGGGAGACACAGCATCAGAAGACAGGCTCCAGGCTCCAAGCTGTCAGCACAGAGCCCAATCAACAAACCGTGAGATCATGACTTGAGCCGAAGTCAGATGCTCAATTGATTGAGCCACCCAGGCACCCCATCCTTGTCTTAAAAGGAATAGAACCTCAAGGCCATTATTTTTGTATTTTGGCTTAAACATGTTTGATAAATTTTTTTACAGCTGGCCTTTGCTAAGTTCAAACATTCTTTCCCCCCCTCCTAGTTTCCTAATAACTCATATCCTATTTTTATTGTGTACAGGAACTAACAACTGCTTTTTTCTTCATTTACTGAGGTTTTCCTATTATTTTTGAGCATTGTCTAATAATAAACCATCCTTGCTTACCTGGGATAATCCAACTCACACCATGTTATGTTATTTTTAAATGTGCTATTTTTATTCTTTTGTCCTTCAACTTACTTTAATTTACATTTCCCTAATGACATGATAATGAGCATTTTTATGTGCTTTTTGGTCCTTTGTAAATCCTCTTTTAAATGGAGTGAAGAATTAATTTTACATTCTGGATACAAAACTTAAAAACATATTTTCCCAATCTGTGGCTTGCTTTTTAATTTTCTGTATAATGTCTTGAAGATTTTGATACATTCAAATTTTAACTTTGATACAGTCTGATTTATTAGTATTTACCTATGGTTTTTTGGTTTTCACTGCCTTATCTGGGAAATCTTTGCCAAATATAAGGTCTAATAATTTTCTCTTATTTTTATTTATAAAACATTTATAGTTTTTGGTTTTACATTTAAGTCTATGATGCACGTTGAATTAATTTTTATATTTAATGTGAGGTAAAAGTTAAGGTTTATTATTTTCTCATAAAAATATTTAATTTCTTCAGCTTCTTTCATTGAAAAGATTGTCCTTTCCCCCCTTTGAATCATCCTGATAATTTTTTCAATAGTGACAATATATATTTCTGGACTCTAGTCTGTTCTATTGCTTCATACAGACATCCTTATGCCCATCGTGAACTGTTTAAAATATTTTTTCTTTTTAAAAAAAATTTTAACTGTTTATTTTTGAGAGAGAGAGAGAGAGAGAGAGAGACAGAGAGAGACAGAATGTGAACAGGGGAGGGCAAAGAGAGAGACACACACACAGAATCCGATGCAGGCTCCAGGTTCTGAGCTGTCAGCACAGAGCCCGATGTGGGGCTGGAACTCACAAACCATGAGATTGTGACCTGAGCCCAAGTTCGATGCTCAACTGACTGAGCCACCCAGGAACCCCTAAAATATTTCTTTTCTTACATGAGTATAGTTGATACACAGTGTTAACCTTAGTTTCCGGTGTACAACATAGTGATTCAACTTATCCGTATGTTATGTTATACCCACAAGTGTAGCCACCGTCTGTCACCATACAATGCTTTTATGGTATAATTGAGTATGTTCCCTATGCTCTACCTCTTATTCCCAGGATTTATTCATCTCATAATTAATTCTGCTCTGTTCTGATGTCTATAGTTTCATAGTATGTCCTAAAGTCACATAGCATAAGTCTTTCAGCTTTGTTGTTTTACAAGATTATCGTGGGTATTCTAGATATTTTACATTTCATATAAGTTTAAAACAGCTTTTCCCAACAAAAAAGGTCCATTGGGACTTTGACTGGTATCATATGGAACTCATAGGTTAATATGAGGAAATTTAATATCCTGATAATATTGACTCTTCTGATTAGTAAATAAGGTATTTGTTTAAATGTTCTTTCTCTTTTCTCTTTTATTGATTTCAATGTACAGATGTTGTGATTTTTCTTAAATTTTTCTTTATTCATCTTTCATGTTTCTATTTTTTCTTCTATTATTAAGGATATCAGTATTTTATTTCAATTTCCAGCTATTTGTGCTGGTACATGAAAGTATAAATGATTATTGTATATTGGTCTTGTGTCTTGGAAGTTCATAAATTCAGATAAGATATTGCTTTTTTGGTAAATTCCTATAAGTTTTCTACTCACATGGTCATGTTGACTGCAAATACAATTTTACTTATTCCCTTTCAATATTTTGTTTTACATTTCTTTTTATTACCTTAATGCCTTGAGTAAAACCTCTATTATAATGTAAAACAGAAGTGGTGAGAGCAGATATTTTGCTTTATTTGTGAATCTAGGAAAAAACCCTAAGGCTTTTACCACTAATTATCATGTTAGCAATCGATATTTTATAGATGCTTTTTATGAGGTTGAGGAAGTTCCCTTTCATTCTTAGTCTGTTTTGAGGCTTTACTTTACATGTTTATTACACTCGCCAACATATTTCCCGTATGTGTTGAGATGCTGAAAAATGTGTCTTTCAGTCTATTAATTTTGTGGGTTACATTGATTGGTTTTCTAATGTCGAATCAGATTTTCATTCCTGGGTTGAAGCCCATTTACACATGGTGTATTCTTGGTTTTTTTTAAATTGATTTTTGTATTTGATTTGCTAGTTTTATATTTTTTGAGATGACATGTCTGAAGGAGAATGTTTGTTTCTTCTCTGCCACACTTAACCTTCTGCTTGGTTTTGCTACCTAGTTAGTGCTGACCTTGTCAAAAGAGTGGGGAGCATTATTCCCTAATCCACATGTGGGAAGAGTTTTTATGGAATTGTTATTATTTCTTACTTAAATTTAGTAGAACTCACCATGAAAGCCATCTGAATCTGGATTTTTTTTTTCTTTTTTCCACTACGAATCCAATGTTCTATCAAACACCACAGCAGACTTGCTTGGCACCTAAAGGTGCAGGGGTGGCCATCCGCTGTCTGCACTCCCTCCTGCCTAGTTCCGCCCCCCATTTCTCTTCTTTCTCCCCCCACCCCAAAGCCCTAAACCTGTGGGGGGGTCGCATTCATCCTTGTCTTTTGGCCTGAAGGCAAGTGCGATCTTTCCATTTTATAGTGGACCTGCCGGGTTTACAGAGAAGAGGGTCCCTGGAAAACTGAGCCCCAGCCTGACATGCGTCGCTCATACTGTGGCACCGTGTCCACCTCCACTGGGCACAAGGCAGAGCATGGCAATGGCTGCGATCAGCTTCCCCTACATCATGCCTGGGGCTGAGGCCCAGAATCTCACTCCCTGCTCATCCCCAGATTAGAAGCAGGAAGGAAGTTCACTTTCATTTTTGAGTGATAATTTCTCCAGACATAGAATTCTATACTGGCAACATTTTGGGTTTAGTGTTTTAACGTTGCATTGTGTTTTTGGCTCGCATGAGGAATCTGCTGTCGTCTTTGCTTCTGTGTATGTAATCCATTCTTCTTCGGCTGCTTTTAAGTTTTTGGCGTAATTTGAGCTCTGATTGGTATGATTTTATGTCTATTTATTCTGCTTTGGGCTTGCTGAGTTTCTTGGAGCTCTGGATTTATAGTTTTCATCAAATCTGAAAAAAGTTCAGCCATTAGCTCTTGACTTTATTTTCCTGCTTCTCCTGCTTCTCCTTCAAGTTTTCAGGTAGCACCATGGTTGACTGCTTGATACCGTTTCATAGGTCATTGAAGATTTTTGTTTTCTTTTCTTCAGCTTGTATGCTTCATTCTTACATTTTATTGCCTTGTCTTTTACTTCACTCATCTTTCTTCTCGTAGTGTCTAACCTGCTATAGTGTCTAATTTCAGATTGAATTTCCAATTTCAGAAGTTCCTTTTTCATCTTTTTCATATCTCCTTTTCCTGTCTTCATCATGTTCATATGTGGGAATGCAAGCTGGTGCAGCCACTCTGGAGAACAGTATGGAAGTTCCTCAAAAAGTTAAAAATAGAGCTACCCTATGATTTAGCAATTGCACTAATAGGTATTTACCCAAAGTTACAAAAATATGAATTCGAAGGCATACATGCACCTCGAAGTTTATAACAGCATTATCTACAACAGCTAAATTATTGAAATAGCCAGTGTCCATCAGCTGATGAATGGATAATGAAGATGTGACACACACACACACACACATATATATATATATATATATGAATATTATTCAGCCATAAAAATGAATGAAACCTTGCCATTTGCAACAACATGGATGGAGCTAGAGAGTATTGTGCTAAGTGAAATATTCAGAGAAAGGCAAATACCACATGATTCCACTCATATGTGGAATTTAAGAAACAAAACAAATGAACAAAGGGGGAAAAAGAGAGAGTCAAACCGAGAAACAGATTCTTAACTATAGAGAATAATCTGATGGTTACTAGAGGGGAGAGGATTGGGGGTATGTGTACAAGACGGGGTGGGGTTAAGGCGTGCACTCGCTGTGTTGTGCAGATTGTGAATCACTGTATCGTACACCTGAAACTAATATTGCACCGCATGTTAACTAACTGGAATTTAAATAATACTTCAAAAGGCAAATCAAATGTCTTCTGTAACAACCTGTGTATCTCACCGCTAATAATTGGTTCGAAGTCTCTCTCAAGCCACATGCACCTGCTTTGTGTATTTGCTTTTTTTTGTTTTGTTTTGTTTTAAATCACCATTTTAATTTCTAATACAAATTTGTATATTAATTTGTATCAGTTTTAGTATGATTTGATATATTTTCTTTCCAAGAATTTAACGTTTCTGCTAACTTTTCCACATTTATTGATGATATACAGTTTATAATCTTCGTAGTCCCTATGGTATATCTACTAGCTTTTCTCTTCTTATTCTGAATTTTGTTTATTTGTGTTTCTTTTTGTTTCTTAATACATCTTATCATTTCTGTTTTATGTCATTTTTTCCAAAGAACCAAATTTTTTTAAATGTCACATCTATTAACTTTTACTGCGGTCATTTTTCTCAATTTCATTGAACCTATTCTATTTATACATTATTTATTTCTGGCCTTCTTATTTGGAGTCTGATGCCCTTTCCTAGCTATTTCTCTCATCCTATTTTCCAATAAAATTTTTTAATACTTAAAAATTTTAAAAAGGAGGAAAATTGGAAGCAAGTATGAATAGTTAGTTCACATGTTTTCTATGTAGAAACGCCAAACTTTCTGGAAATCAGAAAAAATGATACAGCATATTATTCCCATCAGGTTAAAAATTTTACAGAATTGTATAATTCCCTGTGTCAGCCAGGTTTGGGCAGGGAAAAAAAAGAATATCATTATTTTAACTCGGCAAAAGTATTTTGGAGGGGATTCTGACAATGAATTTAAGACTGTATGCCAGGGGCGGCTGGGTGGCTCAGTCGGGTAAGCGTCGACTTCGGCTCAGGTCATGATCTCATGGTTTGTGGGTTCAAGCCCCATGTCAGGCTCTGTGCTGACAGCTCGGAGCCTAAAGCCTGCTTCGGATTCTGTGTCTCCCTCTCTTTCTGACCCACCCCCTGCTTGCGCTGTTTCTCTCTGTCTCTCAAAAAAAAAAAAAAAGACTCTATGCCATATAATCTGGTAGTCCCTTCCCTGGATATCTGCAGGGGACCAGCCCACGCCCCCCAGTCGAAAGGTCCCGAGTAGGGAGTTGGTGTTGGCGCAATATTTATAGGAAAGAAGACAGACAAGACAGACAACGTGAATGGTGGTAATACCACACCTTTACTGAGATAGATAGTCACTGCCTTATATATCATGGGTGGTTACATTTTTTCTCCAATGATTACATACTTCAAGGTCCTTGAAGTAAAGACGTGCTCCGGAAAAGGTCATTCTTATCAGGACAGTAGTAAATAACAGAAACAATCAAGTCATTACAAGAGAGGGATTCCCTAATAATAGTCTGGTTTTAAGCATATGATAAACCTGAAGAATTCTATGAGGAGATTTACACTCCGTAAGGCCCTTCATCAGTTATTCAAGGGTAAGATGCTCATCCATTAACAAGCAAATCTTTGGCAGACAAAGTAAGGGAAGGCTGGAGTTACTGATTGACCCAAGTTTATTCAAAGCCTAAAAATATTTGTCTCTTTGCAAAGCAACGAGATAATCATAAACAGGATGAACAGAAGCCACATGTGCGCTATGCGGGAGGCCAAAATATTATTTGAGGGTTTTTTTTTTTTTTGCCTACTGAGCCCCAACAGATATATTCTCTAGAGAAAATCCACTAACACATAAACTCTTTGAGGCCAGGGCTTTTGATTTTTTGTTCAGTGATATATCCTACGTGCCTAGAACAGTGTATGGCACTTACCAGATGCTTACGTGCTGAATCAGATACCTATTCGTTGAACCGAATAGCTCTCCTGTGAGCGCTACAAGTGGGGATGTGTGAGGGTGTTCTGCAGCATGGTTTTCAGGAGCAAAGAAGCCTTCATTGAGTTCACAATGAAGAGAAAGTATAAGCAAAATGGAATCATAACATTCATTCAAGAGAACGCCGCTGCGGGAAGTAGGAAGCAGACAGTAATCTGACTAGATCAATGTGGAGTGAAGAGTAAGCATCAAAACAAGATCAAAGCAATATATCAATTGAAAGTTAAAGAGAAAAAAACACATGAAAGAGGACTCTTTATTTTGAAGGAAGCATACATTTTAAGGACACGAGGTAAAGCAATTAGAGGAGGTAGGAGAATGGAAATAAGAATGGGGATAGGAAATTAAAGTTCAGAAAATAAAATAAAATGAAGACACAGAGGCGCCTTGCAGGGACCAGTAGTGGGATGCCTTAGTTCAGTCTGCGTTAAGGCCTTTGAAGTCCAAGCAAAAAAAAAGTGTCTGCACATGTCACTCTAACTTGTTTTATCCTTGTAACATGCCATTCAATTTACTAATGGCATAGTTTTCCAAGGAGACTTTGGATTACAAAATTACTCTTTTGCTAAGTAAATTGATGCTAAACCCCAAACCAGGTATTTTCTCGAAATTAATTTACAATTAACAATCTGGCCTGCCGGTTTGTGGCAGACCGACCACCTGTTTGTTTTGGTTTTACACATCCAGCATTGTAAACAACAGCTCATGTTACAAAGTAATTGAGGGACTGAGTAGCCATGGAAATAATACACAAGGAGAATATAAACTACACATTTTTATGTAACTTGTTAAGTCATATTGGTATCTAGAAACTGAAAGTTATTACCGTCAGCAATTAGCCCTTGGCCTATTAGCACGCATGTGAAATGACTGTGCGCCAGGCCCGTTTTGCAATAAACAGGTGTCTGCATCCCACAATTGGCACCTCAATTGCCATCCCACAATTGGTGGCGAAGCTGGAATGAGGAATGTCACGCTTTCACAGTGGGACGCCATCCATTGATGTTAACATTGAGGGCCAATGGCCATCGAGGAAAAATGGAACTATTTTTTTTCTTTAAGAGAAAACCTATATTCTCAATGGTTTTATTAGAAATGGGGGCGATGAGTAGCAAAGGGGCAAAATGAAGTAGAGAATGCCCAGCTGAATGCTGCCAAGCTGTCCTTCTGGAGAAAGGGCACAGCTGGCTGTACGCCGAGCAGGGGCGCACAGCGAGGACGTGAATGCGCTCTCTTGTGCTGAGCTCCTCCAGGGGCCGAAGAAAAGAGACCAGAATGTAAAGCACAAGGAGAAAAAGGGAAGATTACAAAAGAGCCTTTATCTTAAAAGTCCTATTCAAAGATGTAATTTTCTTTGCCGGCAAGCACAACAGTTACAAGAAGGAGCTTTGTCTCTTTACCTATAAATTTCATGCTGCCCCCGTTGGCATTTGTGAGAGCAACACTCGAAAAGAAGGGCCCCCATTTTTTGTTAGCAATAATTAGGGGAGAAGGAGTTCGGAAAATAACTGTAACATTTCTGCTCTTTGATCAAAGATCGTATTTGATTCAGCCTAGAATTTTTACTTTCTAATTATATGTATGTATTAATTGTATCCATGTAATCCTGAAAAAGGATTACTTCTTTATTGTCTCTATGCCAAGGTATTGTGCTATTTTTAAGAATATATATTTGATGACTAGTAGATATTTTAATAAAAACCCAAATAAAATATTAAGCTCATAAGAATAAGTGGATCTTAGAAATATTATGTTAATATCATATAAGAACACATTTTCCTAGTAACAATTGTAACAAAAAAGATAACCCCAAGAGATCTCTCTTGAAGAAAACTTTTGGTGGCAAATGACTGAAAAGTTAACCCAAATGTCTTACGCGCCTGTGAGGAGTTACTGATTAGTGTGACGGAAGCCCTTGGCTTCCCAGGGCGCAAATGGTGGAAGGATCTTACTTCTCTCTTTATACAGACCATCTCTCGGACCATCACTACAAAGAAGGGCGAGTTCTCAAGCTCTCGCTCTAAAGTCGCAAGACGGGTGCAATTGCTTCTGTTTTCTATTTAATAAAAGCTTTTAAAAAGTTTCCAGAATTGACGGTAGTTTGTTTTGATTTATAGTCTTGAACCAATAACTGTCTAGGGAAGCAGGAGACATCGATCACTTGGGTTTCGTTTACCTGCTTCAGTGTTCAGTGAGGGGATTCAGGTTCACCCACGCCTGTGGGTTGACACAGAGGTTTTCCCAAAAGCAGAATCAGTAGACCTTAAGAAGGGGAGTAGAACTGGAGGGTAAAATTAATAGATGTCCATTACCCTGTCCTTTGATGATCCCTTTCAAATGCCCATCTGGGTCTAACTCCAATAATCACACACCGCATGTGTGTGTGGGGGGAGGCTGGGGGGGTGGGGGGGCGCTATTCATCCAGACCTTTCTTCTGTGAACTTACATAAAATAGAAGAGAAAGATTTTATTGTGTATTTCTATTCTTACACTTTTTTAATCTGCATTTTTATATTAATAAAGTGCACGTGATCTTGAAGATCTAATCAAGCGAATCTACCTTGACAGTCTAAGTACACAGAAAGCTGTCCCGGGTAAGCTGGTACTTAGAGATTTCCCTTAACCACTACTGCATGATTTTATATAATATACACATGCCTCTGTAGATGTAACTATGTTTAACGGCAGTGTTTTTAGCAATTGGTCAATTAAGGATTTCTGTCTTTTTCGCTCTCTTCTACCTCTGCTTCTCGCAACAGCAATACCTTAATGAACATTCTTGTGCAAGTCTATTCATACATATGGAAGTGTTTCCTTAGGGTAAATACTGTACCAAAAAGTGGCATCATTAGATAATGCCACATTCCCTTCAAAATGTCCTTGCCAGGGGCGCCTGGGTAGCTCAGTCAGTTAAGCGTTTGACTTTGGCTCAGGTCATGATCTGACGGTTCGTGGGTTCGAGACCTGAAGCAGGCTCTGTGCTGACAAGCTTGGAGCCTGGAGCCTACTTAGGATTCTCTGTCTCCTTCTCTCTCTCTGCCCCTCCTCCACTCATGCTTGCTCTCTTTCTCTCTCTCAAAAATAAATAAATACTAAAAAAACAAAACGAAACAAAATGTCTTTACCAATGTATACTCACAGTGATTTACAGTTTACTTTTATAGCAGTATATGTGACTGTTCACTCTCTCACTAATGCCTGATATAATCAACTTGTAATTTTCACTAATCTAAAGGTTAAAAATAGTATTTGGTTTTTTGTTTTAATTTGAATTTCCCTGTTGATTATGGAGATCTTTCACCTTTTTATGTTTTATTGGTCTTTTGCTTTTTATTTTTTCTTTGGATTGCTTGTGCATATATATGCTTTGCTAAGTCAATAAATGTTTTCCTTTAAATGATCTGTGTAATTTTTTCATGTATTCTGAATACCAATTCTTTGTCTTATTGTCTAAGTGATAAATACTATTACCTAGTGCATTATTTGTGTTTTTAAGTTTCATCCATGTTTTCTCCTTCATGGATTTTTTATTTTTAAAAATTGAGATATTATTGACATATAACTATGAATCTGTTTTAGGTATAGAAGATAATTATTTGATATATGCATACAGTGCAAAATGATGATTACAATACATTTAGTTAATATCCATCAACACACATCATTACAATTTTTTTCTTCTTATGCCGAAAAGTTTTAAGATCAAATCTCTTAGCAATTTTCAAATATCCTGTACAGTTCTGTTTACTAGTCACCATGCTTGACATTATATTTTAAAATTTACTTATCTTATAACTGGAAGTTTGGAACTTTTGGCCACTTTCGCCCATTTTGCTCACTGTACCTCCAGCCTCTGGAAACCACTGATCTCTATGTGTTCTCTAAATCTAGGAATTAGATGTTTTATTTTGTTTTTAGATTCCACATATAAGTGAGATCATAAGGTATTTGTCTCTGTCTGAATTATTTCACTCACATAATGCCCTCAAGGTCCAGAAGCATTCATGTTTTTGTAAATGTTTGCTATATGATCATAAGCATATATTCATACTTCTCCTTTAATACCTCATAGTTTTATTTTTATGTTCTTGCATTTGAGACATTAATTCACTTAGTATTTATGCTTGCATATATGAGTAAAGATCTATCTTCATTTTGTTTTATTCTTAGTTTTCACAGCACTACTGACTGGGAAGTGTAACTTTTCCTCACTGAGGTGAGATGCACACGAAATGTACATGAATGATCCCAGAGTCAAAATTCTAGGGTTTAAAGGTTTCCATTCTCCTGCTTGGTGGAGTAAAATCTCTTATTCTTTTTTGTTAAAATGGTCTTGACAATTCTGATTCCATAAAAATTAAGAGTCAATTTATCAATGGCCATAAGAAACAATTTTTATGTGCATTGAGTTGGGATAGATTGAAATTACAGACAAATAAGGAAAAATGAACATTTTTACAGTTTCCAGTATACCCGAACACGAACACATTACACCTCCCTATTTATTTTATTTTTCTTTCATGTTACTAAGTAAAGATTAACAAATATCTTTTCCAAAACGTCTACTATATTTCCTGATAAACACTTTTTCTAGGAATATGACTGTTTGTTATCTTTGCTTTTGAACAAAAAAACATTAATTTAAAAAAAGCATTGATGTGGTCATAAAGAAAAATGCATATATCATAAGTATACAGTTTGATGGATTTTTCCAAAGTAAACCTACCCATGCTGCCAACAGTATCAGATTAAGATACTGAATACCATCACACTTCAGAAGCCATGCTATGCTTCCTTCTGGTCAATATCCCACCCCTGATGACTAGGCACTCTTCTGGCTTCTTACAGCATAGATCAGTTTTGTCCTTTTATAATTTATATAAAGGAAAACATTGAGTCTACTCTTATGTGTCTGACTTCCTTTACTCAGGATTCCATGGGTGAATTTTATAAATATTGATTGTTGCATGTGGTTGTAGAGATTTCAATCCATACCCTTGCAGTATATTAGTCTACTTTATGAAAATATGAGATATCTACCAATTCTATCATTGCTAAGTCTCATAGTTTTAGTCTATTATATATATAATGTTGTGTCGAGTATTTTGCTCAGTGAATTTTGGTGAACTTTTTTGTGCATTTTTTTGGGGGGTGTATTGGGAATGTATAGAGGTAAAACTGCTGGGTCAGAGAAAATACATATGTTTGCCCTTAGTAAGCATTGCCAGTTTTCCAGATTGCTCATGCCAATTTGCACAGTCATGCCCAGCATTGTAGTAGGATTCTGTTTACTTCACATCCTGGATGACAAAGGACATTTTCCGTCCAGTTGTTGTGGAGTGGTATCTCATTGTGATTTTAATTTGCATTCACTGGATATCTAATAAAGTTGAGCTTTTCCACCCCCCACATTTAATGCCATGTTGATAGTCTCTCTGTGAAATGTCTGTTCAAGCTTTTTGCCATTTTAGAAATTGCTTTGTCTATCTTTTACTTACTAATTTGGAATTTCTTTATATTTTCTTAGTAGGAGTCTTTCATTTGATACATTTTGTCTAGTTTCCGTGTTGTTTTTCCACTCTCTTAATAATGTCTTTGATGAACTGAAGTTCTTAATTTTTAGGGTTTAATTAAACATTTTTTCTTTTATCATTCTTGCTTTTTGAGTTTTGCTTAAGAATATATTACCTATTCCATGATCATAGTTTCTCTTATATATTCCTCTGAGAACTTTGTTTTACCTTTCAGATTTAGATCTTCCATCCATTTAGAATTAATTTTTTTTCTTTCAGGGTGAAGTAGGAGGTCAGGATTCCTTTTTACCTGAATGAATATCCAATACACCTGACACCATTTATGAATAAGACCATAACGCTTCTGTGTCATGTTTGTCATAAAGAAAAACAGTGGCTAAATATTCTAGATTCTACTATGTGCCAGGGAACCCTTCATCTATCTTAGGTTGAGACCAGACTGTCTTAGTACACCTTCAGAATGGGTCTTGGTAGCCGGTAATGTCTGTCCGCCAACTTCGTTCTACTTCCTTTTAGATCCCTTGGCCATCCTCAGATTTTGCATTGCAAAAGCTTTGCATTTATGTATGAAATTTAAATGCAGCTGATCAATCAAAAATATTGCTGAACTATTGACAAGAATTGCTTTGAATCTATTGTTTAATTGGGGGAGACTAAACATCTTTACAATGGTGAGTCTTTTAATCCACAACCTTGGTATATCCCTCAGTTCATTATCGAGGTGTTTTAAATTTTTCCGAATATGTTTTTATAATTTTCAGAATAAACACGTACATATCCTTTTTAGATTTTTCAGAGGTATTTTATATTTCTGGGTGCCACTATAAATGGTTATTTTTTTTTTTGGTGGCTAGTATATAGAAATACAATTAACATTTAGACATTGACCTTATTATATCCAGTGACTTACTACACTTTTCCATTCTAATAGTTTGTCTACAGATTCTTTTGGATTTTCCAGGTAAACAATTATCCACAGGTTATTCTGTGGATAATAACGTTTGATTTCTTCCTATACAAACTTTAGATCTTTAATTTGCTTTTTATTTCACTGGCTAGTGTGTCCAGTACAACACTGAACAGAGGCTGCCTTCTTGTCTCATTTGATAGAAGAAAGTTTCAATATTTCAACGTTGAATATGCTCCTTGTCATAGATTTTTAAAGATATTATTTTTTAATATTAAGAGCATTCTTTTTCATTCCTGTCTTGCTAAGACGTTTTATCATAAATGGATGTTAAATTTTATGACATAACTTTTATACATATTTTGAGATGATCACATGCAATTTCTCTCTTGTTTTAATGTAGGAAATTACATTGTTTTCTAACATTGAAACATACTTCCATTTCTGAAAGAGACATTAATTAGATGAACCTATTGGACTTTATCTATATATAATGTCTACTTCAGATTTGTGATATTGGTGAAGTGTTTTTTCTCTTTTTTTATAGATCAGTCTTACTAGGAAAAGACATAGTCTTTCTATGAAAAAACACAATTTTTGGCTTTGCTTTTTATTTTACTATTTATCCTCTTTGTATATACCATAAATTTATATTTATTACTTATTTTTATTTCTTTAGGTTTGATTTGTTGTGATATTTCTAGCATTTTAACATTGAAATTGAAAGTATTGAGTTTCAGCTTCCCTTTTCACACACCACACATATAAATTAAATACATTATTTGAAAATAGTTTTTAATTTTTTAAATTGATTTTTAAGACCAGAATGCCTTAAATGTACTGCTTTAGCTGCATTCCATAATTTTGATGTGTGGTAACTTTATCATTATTTATTTAAAAATATTATCTAATTTCCATTTCAACTTCTCTTTCGACCTACGGCTTCTCTAGACCTATATCTTTCACTTCCAGACTTGTCAAGTTTTCCTATTCATCTCTTATTACTGAATTCTAGCTTCATTATAATCTGACGAAAAGACATAATCTGAAGCTTTGTAATCTCAAATCTGATGAAGCTTTCTTTTTGCCCTAGCCTGATATCCTTTGATAAATGGTTCTTGGACAGTTGGGGGAAATGTGAATTATGTTACTATTAGATACAGTATTCTATCTGGGTTAATTAGGTCAAGTTTGTTAAATGTGTATGGGGGGGGGTTGTTTTTCTTTCTTTGTATCTGTATTTGTTTTGATGTGCCCACAGATTTACAATTGTGATGTATTTCTGTTAGGATGCCTTCTAAAATGTCTTTTTATTTCCTTATTTCTAGTGATGCTTCTTGTCTTTAAGCCTATGTTGTTTTGTAAGAATTGTCAAGAGCTGTGAAGGCTCCGAGATTTTGACCTTTCTTGCAAGCTAACAACATAGGCTGCCATAGATTCATGGCTGTTGGTAGAAGACTCAAGATACGACCAGTAATAGTGATCCGAGCATCTGAGTTTTATTGGGTTGTTCCCTGAATCCCAGTCCCCACAGGGTGTTGGAAGTCCATTGCACATCACCTGATTTTAGCCTAGCCAAATCACCAGGGCACCCTGCCTAGGTATTTCGGAAGAACTCTGTGTATCAAGGACCCCATTGAACTAGTAGCTTTATTTCAGGAGATAAATGGAGGAAGAAAATTTGTCGGAAAGGAATTACTGCATTTACCCTATTTGGGTTACACCTCGCATCTTAAAAACGTGGGTTGACAATTTTAATCAGTTCTGAAAAAGTTACATATAGATTTCTTTTACATCTCCTTATTCAACTTTACCAGTCTCCTTCTTTTCAGTCCTGTCTCACAGTTTCTCTTGCCTCTAATTCCTGAACTTTTGGGGAAATTATGGTACATCAGTTGGCTTACTTCTTATTAGCACTATGCTTTTGAGAGACCTGATGTTCAGATTTGAAATTCTTCTAAAATCTCTTTCTGCGTTCTACCTTCGAAAAACATGTTGATGCCTTTACCCACTGTTTTCTCCTGTTCTTTTTGTCTGTATGCCTATTTCATTCCTCATTTTGTTTTTTGAGGGAATTTATGGGAAGATCAGAGAAAATTTTTAAGTCATCATTTACAACTCAACATCTCCATCCCATTATTTTCAATTTTCCTATTTTATTTGAGTTTTAATACATCTCTTGTAATTACCAGTTAACTGGATGTAAGTCTAGAATGAGTGTCTCTATAATCCAGGTGAGTTTAAACCACTTACATTACATATTATTCATATTTATTGTTATTGATAATTTATATTGATGGCACTTGTCAAATGTTGGGTGACTTTATATTTTATATTTAAATTCACATTTAAAGTTCTTTGCCTCTGACGGGCTCTACCTGGATGGACAGTCATCTTGTGGGATGGCTTGGGAACCATTGAAGATTGTGGTCTATGTTGTTTTAGGGGAGGGCAGTAGACAGGATATGCAACTATATCACTGCCTCGTCTCTCTTGCCAAAACTCCTACAAGTATTCATTCGCTGCTGTTTGGGGTTAGGGGATGGCACAGGCCCATCTCTCTTTCTGGTTTCTCTCACTTTGTTTTTCCAGTTGTGCACCCTGCTCTTGTGTCTGGATGTTCCTTGCTCATGGGCTCTGCCACCATGGTCATGCTTAACTTCTCTACAATCTTCTGGGTCAGGACAGCCCTATAGCCTAGAAAGTGCTCAATGTGCAGGCCATACTGTGCAGCAAACCTGCCCAATCATTCTGTTTTCTCAGTCTCTTATGGATTTCTTATACTGTGAACCAGTATGAGTATTCATTTCCGTTTAGAACAATGCTGCAGATAAATTATGTATAGGATTTGGTGTGTGTGGGAGGGTGAGACTGCTGAAGTCAGAGAGGATCAGTCTGCCTTCCTAAAACCAGAACTCTGAGGCACAGCCCATATTTAGATACTGGACAGCTCAGTTATTTTTCAGTGAAAATTAGAATTCTGCTAAATCCTGCATTTTATATTGACCAGTACAGTTTGAGCTCTGTTCCAAAAGCTCTTAAGGATTCAATTAAAATTCTCTCATACAGTATGAATATGATATAACACTATATAGCACTTGGATTCTCTATGATAACATGGCTGTGTCCTTCCCTTTAAGAACACACAGCGCAACTTCAGTTTCTAGATTAGATTAGACTGATGGCTGAAATCTAATGTCACCTGTGATTGGTTACTCTTGTTTTTCTTCTATCTTCAGAATCTTAAAATTCTTACTTATTCTTGAGGAAAGTGCATTTTGAGAATAGTTTCGGAGATTGTTCTTATTTGTGTTGTACTATGAGCTATTTTGGAGGATGATCTGATAATCCATTTCTCTATTAATAAATTTAGGTCTTTTATTATAGTCATTAGTGGATTCAACTCTTCCATTTCCAGAACCTGTTTATTTTCTAGAAAAATAAATTAATTCCCCCCATTTTTAGTGTTTTTCCTTTTAAAAATACTCTTATAAAGATTGTTTTTGGTTATATTCTTTCTCAAGCCTTGGTCTCTAGAGGCTCTTGAAAGTCTAGAAATAGAAGTTAGTGTGTGGAAATACTAGAAACACATGCATCTCATATCTGACATTGACTGGAGTGTTGACAGTTTGTGGTAGATGCAGTTATATTAAATTTAGTCAGGTATCGATATGCCCTGAGTTGTAGAAGACCCAGCTGTATTTAATTTCAATTTAACCTACAAAAAAGTGAAGCATTTTTTAATAGAATGACTTTAAATATGGAGGCTTATAAGAGGCACCATTAAGATTGCCTGTCAGGCAACCATGGGAGAAAAAGCAAACGAAGGTGCAAGATGGAGAAAAAGAATGAAGTATAGAAAGCAAAATATTCTTACAAATCAGCTTCAGGAAAGCAATGTTCTTAGATTACAAATTAAAGTGATCTTAATCAAGAGCTTAAATTTGAAGGCACGGGTTGTATCTCTATATAGCTACATATAAATAAATTTCTATATATGTAATCACATAATCACATTATATATACCCAAGTGTTTTTGTATCAATGAAGGTAGAAAAATACGTTTTTTTTTTATATTACCAGAGAAACACTTGCCGTTGAGAAAAGAAGTAAGAAAAATTGTATTGGTAGAGGTTAGAAATACATAGGGGAAGCATTCCTCCTGCATTTCCCCACCAAAGCATCTATCTAGTAGACTGTCATCCATTCCCTTGCCAAAGCCTTCCTTGGATGCCATGTCTCTATGTTGCTTTTATGCTCCATCTTTGTTATTGATATGTGGGTAGCAACATGTCATGTATTATGTGTGTGGTCCCATAGACATAGATAAAAAATGTAGAGAGACAAGGGTGCCTGGGTGGCTCAGTCAGTTGAGCATCTGACTCTTGATTTCAGCTCAGGTCATGATCCCACGGTTCAGTGTTTGAGCACCTCATTGGGCCTGTACCGACAGTGTGGAGCCTGCTTGGGATTCTCTCTCCCTTTCCCTCTTCCCCTCCCCACCTTGCATGTGCACATGTACTCTATTGTACTCTATTATCTCTCAAAAATAAATAAGCATTAAAAAAGTGTAGAGAGACATATTTTTTTCTTTATGATATTCTGGACAAATCCCTTACCTTTCTAGCCCTGTGCTAATGTAGCACATTGCAGTCTCATTCAGAAAAAGTTCGGTAAAGTTATATGACTAACTCCAGACAACTATCTTAAATAAGATGCAGGAGTCATGCATAGTTGGCCAGTCAGGGAAGCTGATGCTCATTTGTCCGGCCCCATACTTCCATAATGGAACTTCTAAGTTGCATTTGCACAAGTTTCAATGTTTCCTTCATTTTTTTCTCACTCCCCAGTTGTATAAAGCAAACAAAATACTATTGTAGAATCGTATGTGTTTTCCTATGTCCATCACATTCTTTCCCAGACACATAAAAAGGCATAATTGTGATAACTAGTTAGCCCTCAAATAGAAATTTATCTACATTTACACCTCATGGACATCTTATGATTAAATGATATTATTTTTAAATGCATTAAACATGAAATAAAGACTAGATGCAGATACATTTGAGACATTCCAGCAACTGCCCCCATGCGAAAATGCCGAGCTCCTTTTAGTGCTCTGACTTCTAATTTATTTTAACTTATTCTGGCCCATTTACAACATTCCTGTTTCTTGGGCCATGCCTAATCTCAACACCCTTTTGGTTTCCTGCATCTGGGCCCTTCCCTACAAACAGATGTTTAGGAAACAATTGGCTTTCCAAGATTACAGAGACCTTAGACCCCTCAGGTGCCCCTAAGACATATATTTTAGATATCTTGATTTCTATAGGATTTTTAGTGTTTTAATATTTTAAAGATTTTTAAATTTATATATGACACATATTATGAAAAATTTTTAAATGACATTATAGCAGAATAATGTCATATAATTTCAGTGTCTCCATTAGCATTACGGTCACCATCCTGCTTGAGCCCAAGGAAGACCACATCTACACACATATATACGGTGCTATATACAGCTGAAAGTTGTTCAGTGACTCAAACAGAGAATCCAGGGGCAGGATTTGACCATCACATGACACACGCAAAATACAAAACACAGCATGCTCTGTAACAAGTACTGTGGTCACATTTTGCAGGCATTTCTTGAGCAGATACTCTTTTTGTATACCCACGTTAAATATGAGAATGGTAGGAAATATACAAGAAACACTGTTTGGTCAACCATACTTTTAAAATTCTTTCACTATTGTCTTTTGGATTCAGTATTAAATTTATTAGCTTATAAAATAGCAGACCGATCGTGAGAATTTCTTGATTGTTAAAACAATAACAATAATTGCAATGACTTATGTGATTGTCCATTGCTAAACCACAAAAGGCCTAAGATGGTAGAAAATAAAGCATCAGGCACAGAAAACAGAATTCCCTGATTATTAACCCTAACTTAGGTAATGGACGCTCACCGTGAAACATCATCCACTACTGTAATGTTTTTCATTGGAACATAATTGATTGTGTAGTTTTGTTTTTGTTTAACTTTTTAAATTAAAACTATAAGGTATGTAAGTACTTACGCATACAGAGTAAGATTGTTTTGAGAAAAGATAATCGTGCAGGTAAGTGGTGACGAGATCATGAAGAATGATTGGGGTGCCTGGGTGGCTCAGTAGGTTGAGCGTCCAACTTCAGCTCAGGCCATGATCTCACGGTTTGTGAGTTCCAGCCCCAAGTCTGACTCTGTGTCAACAGCTCAGAGCCTGGAGCCTGATTCAGATTCTGGGTCTTCCTCTCTCTCGGACCCTCCCCCACTTCTGCTCTCTCTTTCTCAAAAATAAACATTGAGAAAAGATAATGGTGCAGGTAAGTGGTGAATACATCATGAAGAAGGACCAATGGAGAAAGAAGCCTTATTTCTTGTCTCCTAAAAGCTGTTCTGACCTTCATAGAATTTGTTGTGTGTCCATGGATAGAAGCTGATATTACCTGGACCCTTATATGATTCTTAATAGAAGAGTTTCAGAAAACTATGCATACGAAGTAAAAACGGAAGCATGTCTTCTAGTATGAAATCAAATGTAATCGGGCAGTTGTGTCTAATAAACTCTGAAATCAAGAACAACACTTATTTCTAATTTCAGAAATATTCCTTTCATGGTTTTAGCCACAGGTGGAGACCCAGGTGGTATAATGGAACTAAGATGACCTTAGGTAAAAAATGAATAATGCTTTATTTCAGGAACAAAGTTAACTTACAAACACAAGTGAAAATGCTTCCCAAGGAGCCTTCGCATTTAGGTGGAAAAATAGGAGCATGCTATTACTTTAATTTTTTTTTAAACCAGAAATTGATTTGTTTTTCTGTTTTTAGTGAGTAAAAGATCCATTTTTGAAAAATGCCTTGGGGGAGCTTTCCCAATTATATGAAATAGCAGTCTAGATAAGTTTTCAAAATAAATGAATAATAAAAATATAAATGTATCCAACTTTTGTTCTAGCTTAGATTTTTAATGGATAATACATATGTCAAAATTATATCATAGAAAGCAGTACAATTTTAGTAAAGAGCATTTATAATCCTGTTTTAGTCATTGGGAAGTAATTTAATGTTCTGAAATTTCCTTTCTGAAATCAAATTTCAGTTATAATCCAAACTTAGTTTAAGTTGTTTTAAAAATAAATCTGCTGAGTTTTTTGTTCATTTGATGAAAGCTGACTTGAGCCAAACATCACTTGAGCTCAGAGGTTTTCCGTTTATTATTCTGAAAAATTATTAGACGTAGGTGATGATAGAATTTCAGGGAGAATTATTAACTTTTTCTAGCACACTTCTTTATTACCAAATAATGAACACATTACATTACTTAGAAAACAGACTATTTTTTTTAAGAAGTGAACTTTAATTCACATTTCCACAAAGAAATTATTTCTCTTGAAAAGAAACAGGTCTCTTGGGAATGTAACTCCATAGAAAAGACTTCAAGGTGTAAATACAACAAAATGGCTGGAAGGTCTAAATCATTTAAAAATTGGTGAAAATCATTGATGCTTCAGAACTCAGTAACTGTCATTGGTGACAGGTAAAGCAGAGGCGTTTCAGATTAGTAAAGGGAAGAAATAAGATGGAATTGGGGCTGTGTAAAAAAAAAAAAGGAAGCAAGAGAAAAAAAACTTCATGGTAAATTTGTAATCTGTGGTTTCGCTGTAAGTTACTCAGAGTTAAAACTGAACGTTTGTGGCTAGCTGCAGATCAATCCTTAATCTGTGATCAAATTTCACCTGATTAAAACAATAAGAAGGGTCCAGAAAGAAAGAAGCAAGTCACAAAGGATTTGGGAGCTCTCAATAATTCTTCCTTTAATTACAGTGGTGAGAAGCGGTGGAAAATAACACACCATTTCTGCACACCCCCGATATGTCTTAATCTCATAACTTTGGTTATTCGATCTAAATGACGTTTTACTCAATGTAACCTTTTCAGAGCCTTGTACTCCATCAAAACCTTGCAAATAAAATGAGTTGTTTTATCTGGAGAAATCAAGAGCTATGCGTATTAAAGTACTGGTTTTACTCTCGTTCTTACAGAAAAGAAAAATCAATGTTTTCATACATATCATAGTAACACACCCACCGTCATGTTTGCTCCCAACTGTTGTCAAGGAGATCGAGGACAGTCACACGTGTAATAGTAGAAACACAAACTGAAATTGCATTGGAGATCTTGAAAAGCAGGACTCTCTCCATCATTCTCGTATCTTTTAAAAAAATCTTAAATCTTTATTTATTTTGAGAGAGAGAACAAGTGGAGAAGGGGGAGAGAAAGAGAATCCCAAGCAGGCTCCATGCTGTCAGTGCAGGGCCGGATGTGGGGCTTGATCTTACGAACTGTGAGATCATAACCTGAGCCAGTGTATTGAGAGTCAGATATGTGACCGACTGAGCCACTCAGGTGCCCTCACTGTTTGCAGTTTTTCTTTTCTCCCAGACCGACAACTAGTCTGCAGCACTATTTATTCAGGTAAATAAATCTTGTTTCATTCCTTATACATAAAGTATTAAAAATCCTTCCCAAACCTTTAAAATTAAAATAGGTACAGACCGAAGCACTTATGCATAACGTGTCACAAAATAGAAATTTGATAACTGCATGTTATAACACTTTATGAATTTATTTAAAAATTTTTTTAATGCTTTATTTATTTTTGATACAGAAGAGACAGAGCATGAGAGGGGGAGGGTCAGACAGAGAGGGAGACATAGAATCTGAAACAGGCTCCAGGCTCTGAGCTAGCTGTCAGCACAGAGCCTGACGCGGGGCTAGAACCCACGAACGTGAGATCTGACCTGAGCCGAAGTCAGAGGCTTAACCGACTGAGCCACCCAGGCTCCCCTGAATTTACTTTTATAATTTTTTGTACATATAGGTGAATATATATTCTGATGAGTGTCTCCATATCTCTAAATAACATGACTATGTTGCTTATATTAATTCTTTATTTTTTCAATATTTAACAATATTTAGTAGCTTTCCATTCCATATTAGGAAAATATAAACTTTGCTTTCTTTCATTCCTGTGATTCTATCATATAAACTTTTCCTATTACCTGTTCTCTGTGTCTTTTTATACACACATACATATAAAGACATTAACAAATACAATATGTAATATATGACATATAAATATATGTGTCAAAAAAGAATTCCGGTTAAATCAATATTTCCTTTTATATTAATTTGTAAATAAAATGTCAAATATTTCACTTTATACATTTATATTATATATAAAATGATGGCATTGTTTTAATATTATATTAATATTCTGTTTATGATTCATTCAATCCTAAATCTACCAGTTGCCTAACTGTCTCTCGATGTGTTCAGACAAGACAGATATTTTTACCAGTCTCTTCTGGGACTTTCTGATTTGACTCAGTATGAACTGGGTTCTCACTTTGCTTATTAGACAGCTGTGATGTTATATTATCGCTTTACCATTATTCTGGATATATTGCTTTATTCTTATGTTAAATACCTTGGCTTCTAATGCTCATATCTTCCTTCATCTTGAATTATCTTTTCCTTTTAAGACAATATTTTAGAGAGAGAGTGAGAGCATGAGCAGGGGAGAGGGGCAGAAGAAGAGAGAGAGAATCCCAAGCAGGATCCACGCACCCAGGGCAGCGCCTGATGCAGGGCTCAATCCCACAACCCTGGGACCATGACTGGAGCCAGAATCAAGTGTCTAACACCCAACCAACTGAGCCACCCCGGCAGTCCTTACCTCTTCCTTTTGAAGGACTACACACCCTAGTAGCTTGCAGAGAAACAGCGCATGGGAAGTAATTTGTGTGTGTGTGCATATCTGAAAATGACTTTATTTTGATTCTCAAATTATTAATGGTTTGACTTGGTATTGAAATCTAGATGAAAATTCATTTCACTCAGAATTTTCATGATGATTGTGTAGTGTTCAATGTTACTATGGAGAAATTAGAGGCCAACACCATTTCTAATACTCTTTTGTATGTGGCCTGGTGATTTTAATGAAAAGTTGTAGGAATCCTTCTTGTTCCTGGTGTTCTGAGATTCATAATGTCATGTCATGGTGTGAGTGTATTGTCATCTATTACGCTGGAAATATAACTGCAAACAGTGCAAATTTTTAACCCAGAAACTGGGGTTCTTTGATTCGGAAAACATTTGTTGAGTTATTTCCCTTTCATGTTTTTTGTTTCCACCTATTGGAATTCATTATTTGGATGTTGGGAGTCCAGGACTCATCTGGGAATCTTATTTTATTTTATATTACTTTATTTTTATTATTGTTGGGATTTTAAAACTGTTTTTGATTTACAAGAAAATTATGAAGATAGTACAGAGATTTCCCTCCTACCCCACATGCAGATTGCTCTAATATTAACATTTACATAGTAAATGAGTAACAAATAGCACATTTGTTACAATTAGCAGAAAAATATTGGTGCATTATTATTAAGTAAAAATCCATCATTTATTCAGATTTCTTAGTTTTTACTTAATGCCCTTTTTCTGTTCTAGAATCTTATCCTATCCAGAATACCACATTATATTTCATGAACATATCTCTGTAGGCTTTATACTTTCTCAGACTTTCCATGTTTTTGATGACCTTGACTGTTTTAAAAAATACTGATCAGGTATTTTGTAGTATGTCTATCACCTGGAACTTGTTTAATTATTTTTCTTGAGATAAGAATGCAGTGTTGAATTTGAGGGAGGAAACCACAAAGATAAAATGCCATTTTCAGCATTATTGCATTAAGGGTACATGCTATCAATGACTTATCACTGTTGCTGTGAACTTTGTTCATCTGAAATAGTTTTGTTACATTTCTGCACTTCCTTTTCTTTCCATTTGATGAGCTCTGGAAGAAAGTCACATGCGTATGAGCATTCAGGGAATGGGGAATTATGTTGTGCTTCCTTGTGAGTAAGGTGTTTACATAAATTATTTGACTCTTCCTGATTTCAAGCTATATTATAAAGCTATCATAGTCAAAACAGTATAATGCTGGCATTAAAAGCAGGCAGTAGATCTATGAACAAAATTGAGAATTCAGAAATAAAGCCAGGTATATATGTGGGAGTATTAATATTTGGCAAAAGAGGCAAGAATATTTAATGGAGAAAAGACAGTCTATTCAATAAATGGTTCTGCAATAATCAGATATTCACATATAAAAGAATGAAAATAGACCCTTATACCATTTACAAAAGGACTCAAAATGGATTAAATGCTTAAAATTCAGACCTGAAATCATGAAATTCCTAGAAGAAAACGTAAGAAAAGTAGTCTCTTTGACATGAGTCTTGGCAATGGTTCTTTGGATATAAAACCAAAAGCACAAGTAGAAAAATAAAAAGTGACTGGAACTACATTAAACTTAAGATCTTCTACAAAGTTAAAAAAAATCTCAACAATGTGATAAGACAACCTACAGAATAGAAAAAAAAATCGTTAACCACATGTTCAATAAGGGATTAATATCCAAAATATTTTGGGAACTTACAACACTACTAACAGCAATGATCCAAATAATCTAATTTTTAAAATGGGTAAAGGCCCTGAATAGACATTTTCCCAAAGACTTATGAATGGTCAACAGATACATGGAAAGATGTGCAGTACCATTAGTCATTAGGGGAAATGCAACTCAAAAACATGGAAATATCACCTCATGCTTGTTCGAATGGCCATCATGGAAAAGGCAAGTGATATCAATGCCAGCATGGATGTTGAAAAAAGGGGACAATTTTGCACAGTTGGTGGGACTGTAAATTGGTACAGTCACTATGGAAAACAGTATGGAGGATTCCCGTAAAATTAAAAATAAAATTACAATAGGATTCAACAATTCCACTTCTGCGAATATATCCAAGGAAATGGTAACTGACTTGAAAAGATATCTGCACCTCAATGTTCAAAGACCATTATTTACAGTAGACATGGAGGAACATACGTGTCTATTGATAGATGGGTGGGTAAAGAAATTATACGTATACTATACGTGTAATGAAGTATGAAGATATTCTACCATTGACCACAACATAGATGGACCCTGAGGGGACATTATGCTAAGTGAAATTAAGTCAGATAGACAAAAATGGCTTACTCTCACTTATACGTAAAATCTAAAAAAAAAAGCCTCATAGAAAAAGATAAGATTTATGGTGATCAAAACTATAGGAAGAACTACAGGGAGAAATTGAAAAAAAATTTTTCTATGTCTTTTAATTTTTATATTTTTATTGTATGATGGTGGATGTTAATGAAACTTCTGGTAATCATGTCACAACACATGTAAGTCAAACATTTATGATGTACCCCTGAATGTATGTCAGTTATACCTGAAGAAAACTGAAAAACAATTATTTAGAATTTTTCTGCATGTGATGTTTATCTTTTCTCCCTCATTAATTTATTTATTCAATAATTTATATCAAGGCTCAGATGTTTATCTTCTACTTTGTGTGATGATCCAACTCTACTTTATTTCCGTTTCTGAAATTGTTGCAGAAGTTATGTGATTGTTTTTTATCCAATTTACATGTTTCTATTAGTCCTGGCTCCAGCTCAGGGCATCGTCTCCTAGGCTTGCGCTATTGGTAAGCTGTGATTCTCTGTATTTTCCTGTTTCTCCAATTTTAAGTGTGCTAGCTTTCCATCACTTTAGTCTTTGCATGAATCTAAGAATTGGTGACTCTTGGCATTTCAAAAAATTTTTTCAGTTTCTCTTATGATGAGGGTAGGATTGTTGCCTTTCAATGTCTTTACATATCTGAATAGAAATTGAAAGTTGGCTGTAGTTTTTTATACATACTGTCTCTATTCTTTGACTGGAGTTTTGGAAGGAGCAAAAAGAACACATGTGTCAGTTTGCGGTTACCTGGCAGTCTGTATTCGTCTTTTATACTTCCTTTCATCCCTTTCTTAGTTTTCTTCCTTTCTCCTTCACTCTCGCCTTTTTTCTGTTGCTAATAATAAGTGGTCTTTGAATAGACAATAGTCCTTCATAAAAAAGGTGTTGGTCCAGCCATAGGCATGTGGTTTCCTAACATATTCAGATACAAAGGAAAACGAGCAATTTGAGCAGATTTTGATTTATACATTTTTGTAGCATATGGATTACTCATAAATGATAATTTTAATAAACACATGATACCATTAAGTCACTCAATCTCTGTTTGGCAACATTGTCTGCTAAGAGATACAAATACTAATTGTCTAGTTCGATGATACTTTGAATCTTGGAAGGAAGACCTACCCACATAAATGCAAGGAGATGGTGCTATGATGAGAATGTGAGTAATAAGAATAAGGCAGTGTCCTATTCCAGCCATCATTCAATGCAGATAAATCTACAAAGGTGGAGCCATGTGAACTAGATATTTAAAAATAAAGATAAGCTCACTGAAGAGACAGAACAAGACCATTGTTCAAGAAGGAAAAGAAAATCTTTTTTCCCCCTTCTCACCACTGCTATTTATATATTTATTATTATTATTATTATTTATTTTTAATAGTTTATTGTCAAATTGGTTTCCATATAACACCCAGTGCTCTTCCCCACAAATGCCCTCCTCCATGACCGTCACCTCCCTTTCCCCTCCACCTCCCTCTTCAACCCTCGGTTCGGTTTCAGTATTCAATAGTCTCTCAGGTTTTGCAGAAGAATGTAGGAACATAATTTTTTCATAGAAAGGTAATATGCTGGTAGAAGATACAGTTGGTGGGTCTCCTGAGATCAGATTATAAAGTTGTCTTTGAAATGCTAAGGAGTTTGAAACTCACCTGATAAGCCAGCGCACAGAATCAAATATGATTGGTTTTGTCATTTTTTACCTCATTTTTGTTAAGAATGGGAAACGTAAATGAAGTGTAGTAACTGGATGGGAAGGGAAGAGAAAGAGGTGGAGAAACCTAGGACACCAGTTAGGAGTTACTCACAAACCTAGAACAAAACCATGAGGATCTGAATGAAGGCAACCTTTGTAATCGTGGTGGTAGAACCACAGAAGGAGCTGGAAGGGGACCTGAGATTCCGTTCTGACGTAGAGTCAACAAGGTTTTGTAATGGATTCAGTGTGGACAGAATGAGAAATAAAGGAATTTCTGAAATTTCCAGTTAGAATGACCAGGTGAATGGCAAGGCCATTAACCAAGATTGAACTAAAGGAAGAAAAAGGTTTATATAGCGGGGTTGGGCAGAAAATTAAGTTAAGAACATGGTAATTGTAAAAATATGAGTGAATAAAAAACAGTTAAAAAAAAGGTATAGGGGTGCTTTGGAGGCTCAGTCAGTAAGGTGTCTGACTCTTGATTTCGGCTCAGGTCATGATCTCAGGGGGGTGAGATTGAGCCCCTGCATTGGGCTCTGTGCTGTGCATGGAGCCTGCTTATTTTAAGATTCTCTCTCTCCCTCTGCTCATCCCTCACTCGTGCTCTCTCTCTGTGTCTCTCTCAAGAAAAAAGAAAAAAAAAGGTATGAAATAAATCCTTTGTTTTTTACTCTATTAATTCTTGAGCATCCATTCCTGGCATAAGAATCGATAATTTTCCCTAAAGCTATTAAATAAAATCTTTTGTGTTTTACTCCCCATCATGTGGGATTCTACCTTCCCTGGAATGCTACTTATTATGCATGAATTTTACCTTATTTTCCTGTCCTTCAGAACCTGGCTGAAGATCTGGCATTAGTAGATTAGGAGGCTCTATAGATATTTGACTGAATTGAGATACAATATAACTTTAAGACATTTTTTTTCTCCATGAGAACAGCTATTAAGCATAGGATGGTAACAGGCAATGCGGTCATTCTGGGACATTGGTCAATTCAACTGAGGATGTGAACTTTATTTATACATATTTTGTTACTGAAGCATAGTTAACATAGAGTATTATGTTAGTGTCAGATATGCAATATAATAATTCAATAATTCTGTACATTATTCAGTGCTCATCAAGATAAGTGTGCTCTTGGTCCCCTTTGTCAATTCCATCCATCCCTCATCCATCCCCCCCAAATGCCATATGATTTCACTCATACGTGGAATTTAAGAAAAAAAAAAACAAATGAAAAAGCAAAGACCAAAAAGACAAAAAAAAAAAAAGAGACTAAAATGCAGAGTACAAACTAAATATGTGATCTTTAACGTGGCACCTAATCAGATGAGAATTGGCTTTTACTGCAAATTGCAAGCAGGTCACAGGGAAGGGGGCAATCGGCCCAAAGTCCCCAAATTTGGTGCTATAGGAGCTTCATGCAGATTGCCCGATAGTTCATATTTCTCAAGTTCTAGGCCACAGACAATCTAGAGATTCTGATCACTAGGGGAGCCTGCAGTTTGTAATCACAGGACTAGCCCAATGTTGATGTAGAATTTGAATAGTTTGCTTGGTTTGGTAATGTGCTATGATTTTCTGGTGATAAGTATAATGTACATATGACCAGTGATAAGTAAAATACAGTTCGACAGTTTTCTTTTCTGTAGAATTTTTCAGTTTTTAGTGTGTTAATGTCTTCATACATCTCCAAGACAGGGACAAAGCCTACTGCCTTTATCAAGTTGATTTAATCATCTTCTTTTGCTGATTACCTAATAGGTCAAGGGTTTTGTGGGAAAATTTGGATTTGTGGTAGCTAGGTAGGGATCTAATTACTGAGCCTAAGGTCTAATTCAGAGCAGAATTACCAGTGAAGTTAATTTGGTACTATGTCAAAGGAGTTACTGACCCAGGGTTCTCTGAAGTTTCCTCTCATAGAAGCCAAATGGATTGCAGTTTGGGGGTGCCACTTATCACATCAACTTCCTGAATTATAGAGATCTTCAAAGGATGGGAAGCAAAGTATGTCCTAGGAACGGGGTGTTTGCCTACCCAATAACTGTAGATCTTAGTTTTGTTCCAAATTATTACATTCAGATCAAATAAAGAGAATAAGGTTTCACACTATTAGAAAACACAGGGGCGCCTGGGTGGTTCAGTTGGTTAAGCATCGAATTTGACTCCGGTCACAATCTCGTGGTTCGTGGTTTTGGGCCCTGCATCAGGCTCTATGCTGACAGCTCAGAGCCTGGAGCCTGCCTCGGATTCTGTGTCTCCCTCACTCCCCTGCTGGTGCTCTGTCTCTGTATCTCAAAAATACATAGACATTTAAAAAAAAGCCTAGCACCTACAGGAATATGACATGAAAAATATGATGGTTTATTCATAGGAAAAATGTTTTTCCAATTGTAGCAAATATAAACTGTTAATTAACCTGAAATGCTGATATTACTTTTGGTATTACTCACAAATTATATCACATTATTATATTAGTATGTATCAATGAATAAAAAGATGATTGTTTAGACCTATTTAATATACTAAATAATATACTAAAACTCTCAGGGTTTGAAATTATCTTTGATAAAGTTGAGAAAAATTAGAAGATTAAACTCTTAATCGATGAGCTTATTGCCTATCTCTTGGGCAAAGATAAATATTGTGCAGTCAGTCATTTTGTAATAACACTTATTTTAAGTCATTTCATAACAGTGTCCAAATCAACACAAATATTCTCTCTCAGTGGATCAAGAATTTATAAACAGATCCAAATATTTTCTTTGGGTTTACCTTAGGATTGGCTACCAAGAGAATTTATGTGAGTGGTAAAAATACGAATCTAAAGCCTACCCAATAAACCATATTTTCCACTCCCCAAATCTGGCAAAAAGATATGGTATTAAATTTGCTAATAGTTATCACTCAAAATATAAAGATCAGATCTTATGCCATAGCCAAGACCACTAATGTACACTTGGTTATAATATGACCTCATTACATAAATCCTTAGCATCTCTGTTTCCCACTTAAAATCTTTGGAAAGAAAGACACATTTAAGGGTGAATAAAATATTATAACTATAAATACTCCATTTTTGCATATATGGCTTAAGTTAAATATTGTCTTTTCTGGAATTGTTCTAATAAATTGATTTTAACGTTAGAATCTTAGTGTAAACTTGGCATATAGAAATAAAATCTTATAGCTGTGATTATTTTTCTCGTCACTCTATGTTATAAATTTCTAAAATGGAAACCATAGGACTTCTACAAGAAAAACGAGTTGCTAGAAATATGACCACAGGAAAAATGTTTGTAGCTTCAGTGTATGCTGTTTTCCCTGGAGGTAATACTTATCTGGTAATGAAAATACATTAGAAAACCTGTAATATCATCAGAGGTAGGTAAAAGTAACATCTTTATATTGCTGAATAGAGCAATTTTATTTTTCACATATAACTTCTTTAAAATATATATTTTCAGTCATCTCCTTCAGACATCATGTTTTTAAAAGCACAAAACCAAAGTCAGTGGAGCTGTTACCTGTGATAGCTTTAAAAAGCCCAATTAATTACAACTAGCATGTTAAATTATATTATTCGCTGCTGTTTATTCATAGCAAATGTAGAAATTACCATATAGTGAATACTGGGCATCCTTCTTGTTCTCTTACCTGCTGTCTGTCACCCATCAGTTATTAAAAATACACATTTACATATTAATAAAAATTAAAACTAATGCTTTCCTTTCACAGAGGTTTTTAATAAATATTGTAAGTGAATGAATGATTAAAAATCAATAATAAATCCCAATCAGGCATTTTTTGTATTTCTAGTGGTATTTTGATTATTTAAAAGATAAGTAACCCAGAGATTATTACAGAGTCCTAGTAAAGTCATTCTATAATATGTAACTCTCAGGCTACCCCCCCTAACCTGAGGAAGGGTATAATGCATAAATACTGAAAGTTGAGGGGAAGGATGAACTATTATACGAAATGTGTTGCAAAAGTGGCCAAGCTTTTATTAAAAGACTAAATTGGACAATGTACAAGATTTGTAGGGATAGCAAGGAAGCTAATGGACTAATCTACATTGTGCTACATTCCCTATTCAACTTTATGTGCTTTTTAATCCCTATTTCCTTTCCATCTCTGTAGATTTATTATTAGAAAAATTATATTTCTCTGGCCTTGCCTTCACCTGTCCTATTGGAATCCTACCATGACTTTCCATACTTAAATTATCTCCTATTCCAACTTATCCTGAGAAGTGTTCCATGGCTGCTGATGGCCAGAGAAGCTGTTGTATTGCCAAGATCTTCGAAGGACACCGCTATGGTACTTGCTGTGGTCTGGCAACATTTTCTCAAGGCTTTAGGCAGTGGATGATAAGGATTCTTGTGTCTGTAGCAAACCTAGGGATATTAAATATCTTCAACTGATGAGGATATTCATGCTGGTACAGATTCACATCAGTGTCTCCTCAAGTCTGGTATGTGTGACGTCAAATAGTCTGCCATTTGCATGGAAAGTAGCACTTCTGATCACTGCAACGTGATGCCTTCTCTTATTCTTCCTTATGTGTTTTGGTACAACAATTAATTTTCAGCATTTCCTTGTTTGTTCCTTTCCTTTATCACTCAGGCATGAATCCCTGCAAGCTTGATCTGGGAGCAATATGGAACAGACATTATGCCCTATTTCAGAATCACTGACTTTTTCTTCTTGGAATAACTTGACTTTCCAGATACCATCTTTCTCTAGCACACAGTCCTCTTCAGGCAGCACCTCAGTCTCTGGTTAAATAGAGCTCCAGCTGACCCAAAGGATGGGATCTCCCAGCATCCCGGTATATCTTGAGTCCTAAGGTGAATTGAGATGGCACTCAATGCAAGAGCATCTGCTATGTATAAAATGCTCTCCAAAACCCAAATCAAATTAAGAAATATTTTATTGCCATTATTCCTTTCATTATTAGCAATTATCATACCACTCTGACTATAAAAGCATAATTCACTAAAAACACAATTATAATTTTAAGTAATGGCTAATTAGTAATGTATTTTAATACTGTAGTTTTGCTCACTTTCATTCATAATTAATCTTATTACAGTTCCCTTCTTCTGCCCATGAAGCTGTTATGGCTATAAACAAATATGGGCTAAGCAGGAAGGACTAATTGAAAGTACTTAATTAGGTTTTGGTGAGCACTTATTTTTATCAACGCAGATTTTTTTTGAGCTAAAACTTTTCTGTCTTTATTCTAGCTATTCATCTTCTCAGTGTTTGAAAACCTAGCTGTTAAATTCACATATGAGTTTCATTTTGATAGAGGTAAAGGATTCAGATAATTTTTCCACCTGTGATCATGCAGATACATGCTATTTACCCCTCCAGACTCCCTCCTCTTCCAAGGAGGAAGGTCTGTGGGTGCAGGCTGGACAACATAATTATGTTGAAGTGGTGCCTTAGAGAAGGTCCTTGACTTGGGTTTAGCCAATTAAGCTAATTTCCCTGGCAGAAAATGGGGAGGAAGGAATGGAGTGAAGTCAAGGTAATTTATTCCTCTGGTTGGCTGTGTGATTGCTTCTTGCTGCTTATGTCACTTAAAGACTGAAGGTACTGCTTCTCTCAAGGTGGTCTTACCTGCATATTCCTCTTCTGGTAGGTTCTAGCAACTTCCCATTCTCTTGTCCCTTAGGGTTTATGGATATGACAACTTTTTTTTTTCTAGCCCTGAGTGTGCTGTCCTTTGTAGTTTCTCTGTATTCCAGCAATATTGTGTAAATAGTCCCTTTGTAAATGAACTCTTCCATTTTCCGTGGTTGAAGATACAGTTTTTCTTATTGGGGCTCTGATGAGTACACTAAACTAAGGCATAGGGTCTTAACATTAGTCTCAGATTATTAAACTTACATTAGAACTGTAAATCCCTAATTGATAAATCCATGCTTGATGCACACATTAGTCTCCATGGAGTTCCTAACTTCCCAGGGTACACTTGACACTTTCTTGATTCTGGAAGGAAAATAAGGTGGTCATTGGAAGAGAAACATGATGAGGAATTGGTTTCTTCAGGCTGATTAAGGTTTTCTGGTCAGTCACAATCATGTAAAGACACTTTACATACCTGTTTGATTAGTGACTCTATTAAGAGAGAATTCACATTTAGATAACCACTAATATTTAAGATAGCGTGTTGTTGTTTTGTTTTGAGAAATCTCCATTATCAGTGTCTTCAGTCATTATGTGTTTCTTGCACCTCCTCCTGATGCCATGACCGAAATAGGGATTTTGGCATCATTCCATGCTCCTCTTTCTCATTACAGAAATCTAATCTAACCAGCTGCGGTACTTTGTTGGTTCCATCTCCTGTTCTGGAACTTACTCTCCAACTCCTCTGCTAGCAACCCAGTTTAGGCAATCCAGAATACATTCTAAAACTGCAAATCTGATCACCGAACTCTTCTGAATACCATAAAACATTTCTTTGCCCTTCGGGTAAAATCCAAATGTCATCACTTTGATTGTAAGACCTAATGATTTAGTTCATAGCTATATCTTAACTTCATTTCTCAAAATGTACATGTTCTGTTCCAACCATATTGAATTTCTTTCCATTTTCCATTCCTTGCTATGCTTTCTCCTTAATGTGGGCCTTCACATTCGTCTGCAAATATCTTCCCACACCTGACCCCGATAATTAATATGTGTTTGTGTTGCAAAATCCTGAATTTAGTTGTAAGTCACCATGGTGTAGTAGTCTATACCATACGGATATTTATTGGTCACTTACATATCCAGAGGTAAACAGGTCCACTTTGGTTTCAAGAACCCTAACTCTTTCTATCATTCTGTCTTTTCACATAATCACACCGTCTTCCTTCCTGAAATGTGCTGCTCTCTGTTCATATGCTCCATACTCCAGTTCCTAACATCAAACAGTGAACAACTGTATTCACAAGCAGGAAGGACTTGGAATACAGGAGGTAGGCCTCCGCGCTGGGTGTGGAGCCTGCTTGAGATTTTCTCTTTTACTCTGTCCCTCCCCCTTCTCCAAAATAAATTAATTAAAAATTTAACATAAGAAGGGGGAAGACAGCATGAGAAAGAGAATACTTTCTCTTCACCTCTCTTACCTTTCTAGTATCAGGGAGAAAACTTTTTCCTAGGTCTTCAGCTGACTTTCTTTTGGGGCTTGTTGACCAGAGTGTGACACTTGGCCCACTGTTAGCCAGTCACTTGCATAAGATTGCTGTGACTGGTTCCTATTAGTCATGATTCACTCTGTAGGACTAAGTACAGTTAGGCCTGAATAAACATGGAGATCGTCAACAAGGAGGAGCGAATGGCTGAGTTAGCGGATGATGCTTGCTGGAGTGACTTTAGCTCTGCAGCCTTCCCCCTGCTGTTGCAGGATTCCTCTCCATGCTCCCCATCCCCTCAGTCTCTTCCTACCTCGGCTCTATATTCCAGTTATACTGAACTTTCTGTTTCTAGAATGTTCCATGTGCTCTTGACATCCATGCACTTCTGCACCTGATGCCTACAACAGTTTTCTTTCCTTTTGCCCAGCTAATGTCTATTAATCTTTTAGGTTTCAGCTGTGACATCATTAGCTTGGTCATTATGTTGCACACACGTCAAGTAAAGGGACCTTCCTTGTAACTAGAGAATCTCCCAATTGCAGATCCTGTTAGACTACACTGTCTGTGTGCAATATTCTGATGTAAATTGAGAAGTTCCCCTTCCTCCCTCATATTTGCATTGAGCCTGAGATCCCCTTCCTGTTTTGTCAATAAGGAGTTTGTCTCAGGAAAGGGATATGATAGCAGAGAGAAGTCTTTTGAGTTTCGGAGCTAAGGACCAAAGGAACTCAGAAAACAGAGCTGAAGTAAGGCTTCCATAGTTAGTGACTCTATCCAGAAATGATTCCCTGGAGGGGGTAGGAGGAGAGTTGCAGGGGACGCCAGAGACAATGTATGCTGACATGTGTTCCTACAAATGGAGTCATGAGCCCGGCAGCAGAGGGGGCAACAGGTACTTCAAAAGAAAGACCTTGCTTGGCAGACCTGAGGAGTGGCAAGGCCTCAGTTTCCCCACATGCAGGTGTGGGGGTAGAGGAGTAGAAATGCCCATACGATGTATCAGGCAGGGGGATCTGAGGACCCTCACATAGTGAGAGGCTCTGAGTGACCTCTGAGCGGTCAGAGATTGGCTCGGATGGCTCCAATAAGTGGCCTTTCATTCCAAGGAACATGGGAGTGACAAGGTCGCACTGCGTACCTGAGGGGGCTGGTTATGTGGCTAGAGCAAGGTCCTCAGGGGGACATGTGAGGATGGATGAAGGAACACTTAACAGAAGAAAATCTCAGGAAAGGCTGCTTACTTAGGGGACAGTCGGGGCCCGAGTTGCTGAGCCATCCATGGGTGCACGTGAACTCCTAAGGACCCAGGCAGCCTTGGGGGGGAAGGTGCTAAATTGATTAAATTTCTAGTAACTAATATAATGGGGACTTAAAAGAGAAATTAAATTATTATGGAAAAATTATATGGCTGTTTATTGAGATTCTTTCCTGCAATATCTTAGCACCTGCCTAGGTCATAGGGTCTTTGGGGCAAGGGTCTGTACCTCTTGCGGTTGCAGCTTTAAAAGCAGAACTCGGCACAGGACCGACAAATGCTTGAAAAGCATCGTGTGAACCAATCAGTAATCAGAGAGCACGGTGCTAGAGCATAACTTGTAATGTTTTGCAGAGGAAGGGAGGATTGGACGAAAAGAAGCAACGCTGGGGATTAACTCTCCATTGAGTTTAGAAACAATATGCAGATTCTTCCCGCTGCAATGAATGTTACATCAAAATACCTTATGAGAAAAAAGTCACTTACACATCAAAAGTGTTTGTGCATTTCTATGGAATTCATACTTCAAAGAATATGCAAAAATTCTTCAGAAACCCACAATATGTGTCTCATGATGGGGGTTGTACACCCAAGGTTTTATGCAGATGTATATGTATATGTATTTTATAAATGCGTATGTAGTGTTGGAAATGAGGCAATTACCCTGCATGCGTTCATTCCTCACTGAATTTTAGGCTAAAGGAACAGAATAACTTGAGCCGAAGATGAAGCTGAGGCTGAAAGATCATCATGTCTCCAATAAAAACTGAGCAAATTTCACAGTCTGAACAGAGTTGGATATTATAGAAAACCAGCCACCTAGTAACCAAGAGCATGTAGGATTCTGATAAAACAATTCCTTGTTATAATCATTATGCACCTAGCTCTGCAATTACCCTTTCTTTACCTTTCACCTGAAGGAAAACGAAAATTCTAAGTTCCTGTTCAAAGTATTCCAAAAGAAGAATAACTCACCTGCTTCGAATAAACTTGTTTCCAATCTGAAAACATTATACATTTATATTGTTCTTCCCAAAATGAAGAAAAAGAACTCTGAAATAGAGGAGGAAAGCAAACAAGGAAAAGAGAGGAAGGAATCACACAGCGTATTACAACTTCCTGGACGATGTGAGATTATTGTTGGAGAGCCAGCTGGTGAAATTATTGGTCTTTCACTGTTTTCTCTGCTAGTTTCAAATTTGGTTTGAGCCTCTAGGGAAATGAGTTTGAATGTCTCATCTCATTCCTAGAAGCAACAAATCTACGGCAAAAAAAAGTCAGTTCGGTTCTCAGAAGGAATTTGCACAGGATGGAAAGCTATGGAAGGCGGGCAGCGCGGTCAAGGCTGTCTTGCATTCAGGTCTGGTGGGGCCTAGGTCTGTGCCTGTGTGAGTCTTTGAAACAACTAATGCACTCCTCGGAGCCTCTGCTCCTCCTCTTAGATTCATGGGAGGTCTTCTCTTCCGCCGGGCTGGCACCTGCCAGTCTGGTGTGCGCCTTCTCCCGAGTTACTGCTTCCCTCGGAGAGAATGAGCGATATTTGGCAAAGTAAAACAAGACTGGGGTGGCTGATAGGAAAGAATGCTTGTGAGCTGCTAAGCAGTGATGGCCCGCCTTGTCACTGCTGCCTTTCCTGTCCTCCCTGAGGCTCTGGAAGGGGGCTCACGTGTGTGTGCAGCCATATTTTAATTATTTCATAACTGTTACTTCATTGAAATGTATGCAGAGCATCCCCATGAGATAAGATACTACTGTCTCTTGCCTCGTTTTTCAGCTGAGTTTCTCCCACTGAATGTAGGGTCAAATAAGAGCCAGCCTGCTCCCTCCTGGGCCAGACGTCTCTCATGAGACCATGCTGTAAGGTAGAGTTATTTGCATTGATTCACCAAAGAAGCCAAATATGTAGAATGTGAGTTAAAAGCCAATGATGCATTGCCTGCTGTGATATATTGCAGTACCGCTGTACATGCACTAATGTTAATAAAAAGAATGAGATGGCAAGGTGTCTGTGCGTGTTTGGAATTCGTTTGTGTAGGCTCAGCTTTTCAGCATCAGGCCAGGGGTAGGAGGGGTGTTCAGCCAGGAGCTCAGGAATACCCGAGGATGGTCATACATTCAGTATAATTATCCAACCAAACAAGGCTACTCAGCGCTGATATTTCTTTCTTCAATTATGTAATTGAATTGTGTTTGAACATTGGCTTCCAAAGCCTGAGCTGTGGTCAATTATTGAAACAAGAAAAAGCACAAAGGAATACATTTTTGTTAAAAGAACAAAATATTTCCCATCAATTTGCAAAGTATCAGCCGAGCCTTGGAATTAATAAAATATGTGAAACATTCCATCCAGCCAGTCACATCTGAGTCCTGTCACCCATGGACAATATCCTTTTGTTGCCTATGAATCATTGCTCCATCCTAATAAGGAAATGGCTCTGAATATAATGATATGTCACCCTCCCCTTCTTGGTAATGAGTGTATTAGTCTGGTACAAAAGGAAAAATCTGTTTTATATTCTTTCTCTGGCATGAAGCTATAAACAAATACTCCAGTACAACTTCTAAAGAACTTAGCAAAACTTCTGTGTTTTGGAATGTGCAACATTTCTGAGTCATTATATTCCAGTGAACTTTTGCAGAATAGTGTAAGCAGCATATTTTAGTCCTAAAGCTATTTAAACAGAATAGGACTACTCAGTTTGTCTTGACCTTGAGTCACCCCCAAAGACTTGCTTCCTCTCTATGTCTGATAAGCAGTCGGCAAGAAGGTTGTGGAAGATGTCAGAGGAACTGTTGTCCCCTGGAATCTCCTTATTCCCCATTAGCTCTGGTGTTTTCTGAGCCAAAATATCTTTTGTGTTATCATAATGATTCTTTGATGGTAGGAGAGGCCTTGAAGGTCACCCATGGAAGCAAGCATTTATGGTAATATGTTTGTAAATAGAGAATCCTCAGGGCACACACATATTGTGCCTTTCTATTATCTTTGCTAAGGGCTTTTTACCATTATTTCCACCACCTTATAAGAGTTGTAGCAGGCTGTAGAATGATGGGCCAATGGAAGTCCCATCCTTCTGGAGGATAACAGTCACACAAATGAAACTATAAGGTCAAGAATGAATGATGACTCAGAAAGGGCATGATTAACTGCTGAGCACAGAGCAGCGAGGCACCTTGACATGGGAGTCCAGCTTCAGGGGATGTTTTTCTGCAACAAGGAAACTGCTTCCTGCGGAGAACTCTCACAATTTGTTTTGAGGGTGCTCTATTCTGCCTTTGGCAGTGAAGACCCCCACCTTCAGAAAGGAAGAAGCTTCCTTATGGCAGTCACTTTAGCTGAGTTAAGGATGTCACTTAGCTTGGACCGCTGTAACAAAATATGGTAGCCCAAGGGGCTCAAACAGCAGAGATTTGTTTCTTATAGTTCTGGAAGTTGGAAGGTCCACGGTCAAGGGGCCAGCAGACCCAGTTCTCCATGAAGGCTCTCTTCCCGGCTTTCAAAATATTGACTTCTCTGGGTGCTCATGTGGCCCCTTTGGGAGTAGGGGGAAAGGGGGAGGGAGGGTGAGTGTCTCTTCTTCTCATCACCTTATCTAAACCTGAGTATCTACCAAAGGCTCCATTTCCCATCACACTGAAGATTAGGGCTTCGATATATGGATTTCATGGAGATGCAAGTTAGTCCACAACAGATATGGTGAGCTTGGTCTCACAGAAGGACCCTATCTGTCACCGGTCCCTCCTTTTAGATACAGCCCTCCCACTGACATGGTACATTCAATTTAGCTGGACATTGAGATTTTGGATAGTTATAAAAAACAAAAAACAAGAGTTTTACAGAAGATTCTAACTTGATGTTACGAATTCTCCTTTTAAAGAGTTTAGGACTAATTTCATGACTGTCACAGGGAGAAAGCGGAACCAACTCTGTCACCGTCTACTTCACAGAATGAGTGGGTTTTGATAAGATTATGGAATCAGATGAGCCTGGGCAGTGAAAGGTTTTTAAAATAGCACAGGCCAGTGTGATAACTTGGGAAGGACAAGTTTTGTGATGATGACAGATGGCTTCACACCCCAAGAGATAATGCTATCACTTCACTTACAAATATTAGACTCATCATTGTCAACATGGCAGAATGAATCTCATTACTTGGGTTTTCATTGAATCACATTAAGCAGAAGAAAAAGCAAACATTATTATAGACTTTACAACATAGAAATATCACACACCAAAAACATTTGCTAAGCAACCTGTTGGCCCAGGCCTAAGCTTTATGAGTCTCTGGATAGTATATCTAACTTTTATTCCATTCCTTGGCTTTAAAACTTTATAATGTACTAGAACTGGAAAGGAACAACGTCATCCAAGTTCGAGTCCTGGATTTGCCTCCATACACTAACTCTTTGATCTTGGAGCTGAGTCGTTCAGGGGACTCTGCTAGGAGGGGGCCAGTTGGCGGATAGTATCCAGCTGCTTCTTCCTTCAGATGCACCTCGGTGTTCATGCTGAGGCCTTAGATGCTCCGGGCAGCTCCCGGTCAGTGAATGTGTACAGGGGGACTCTTAGATTTGGCCATTTCATCCCAACGTGGACCCCTCAAACTAACAATCGTTGTTCTGGGTTTCCCCTCAACCTGGCCAAAAATGTCTTGGAATTCCCCTGGAAGTTCGGAATTCTTCTTCCCTAATCCTTATTCCAACTCTTTCATTTCATAGAGGTCAGACCCACATCGCACATTGAAGGCTTTGCCCGCCTACTCCTGCTCCCTTTCATCCATATCTTTCACAAGTTTTCCCTTCAGCGAGTGTCTGCATGACTAATTTGGTCTTGAGGTATGCTTGTCAGAGGAACTGATGGCCTTCCCAGGTATCACTGGCTCAGCCTTCTTCTTGACTCTGCTTCACATCACTCTGGGTTTGTGTGTTTGTCTCTCAGGGCTTTTTGAGACCAAGGACCTGAATAGTGTCTTAGTCAGCTCTGACTGCTATAAGAAAATACCATAGACTGGGTGTTTTA
>NC_043714.1:10262424-10360704 GCF_006229205.1 Suricata suricatta | reverse complement strand
GGTCCTTCCATGGCCTTTTTTCTGTGTGTGCATGTGGAGAACGAGAGAGTTTTGGTGGCTCTAACTCTTATTATAAGGATAGAAGTCTTACAGGATTAGAGATTCACCTTCATGACCTCATTTAACCTTAATTACGTCCTTAAAGTCCCCATCTCCAAATACAGTCACATTGGGGATTAGAGCTCCAACATCTGAATTTTGAGGGGACAGCGTTCAATCCATCACAAGTAGGCACTACACTGTGGAGGTTCCCATCTTAACTGAATTGTAATGAGCCACATGGTTTTGGAAAGGGCATTTTCAGTCTCTTGGTTGTAGTCAAATAACAGGATTGAGTTGGATAACAAGCCTATGATCACTAAGAGGAAATACTTTTCCAGAACTCAAGTTCCCAAAAGAGGAAATCTAGTGTGGTTACATAACTTTCTCCATTTAAGCAGGGCTGAGAACAAATTGCATGAGCTCCTGGTCAAGTGAACAAGGTTCTTGCAGCTTTGAAAGCCCATCTCCTTCTTGTCACAATGGAACCGTATGAATTCCACTGTGAACAGAGCGTATTTGTTTCTTGAATTCTCTCCAGTGTATTGCCATGCACAGTAGTTGTTGTGTTGGGTGATGGACTATTAAAGCTAGTTGTGTGTGTAGGTTTTTCTTTTTTAATAAAATAGGTTGCCTATCCAATGTCATGAAACAATGTTAATGGGTTAACCTTTGCTCAAAGACAAAGAGATGTTAAAAACTAATGCAGGTGTCATATTTGCCTGGCTACTAACACCACAATTTTGTGGAGAATGTGGATAGCAAAATATGTGTTCAGGATGAAGTGTGTACTCTGTAAGTGGTTATTGAATGAATAAAAACTGTGTGTTGAGTGAAATACAGTGAAAGCTTTTATGTTTTAGATAAAAACCAGAAGAGACTCAGGACTTTAGATGTAGGAGTAAGTGTCACAATGTTTAATACATACACATTGATTGCTCTTCAATTTTTAATTGCAGTTAGATGATGTCTTTATCTATTGTCAATTTAATTCCATGCCTTTGCCTAGATTTATTAACTCTGTGATTGCTAAAAAAATATTAAGTAATTAGAACATTTCCTTTGTGGTCCAAATGGTCTATTTCACCATTTTGCTACTCACTCCTGTATACAATCCTCAGAATATGAAATCTCAGTGAAGGATCCCATTAATTAATGTAACATGCAAGTAATTATATTCTTTCTGTTTCTAGCAATATATAATCTATGTGTCCAGAGAATTAGACAATTTAATAGCTAGAAACAGTAACTTGAAATGAGAAATGAAACTAAAATGTTCTTTTTCTCAGATCTGAATCTTTTTCTTATTATGATCTCAATTGCTTTATATTAAGACAGAAAGCAAGGCTGGGTAAGAGGGAATAGGTAATAGTTTCCAACACAATTGAATACAATGTTGAGAGTAGTCTCCATTTCCTTTCATGTGAGAGACCAATCACAGAAAACTGGTTAGGTAGAGACAGACCCCGGAAGTGCCCTTTTCTCTTAAAATGGCATTTGAAGGCAGCGGATGATTCAGATAGAGGAGAATCCTTAGGACCCTATGATGAATCACTCCAAATGTCCCCCTCTTTTCATTGGAGCCACTGTGGAAAACTTTCTCTAGAAGGAGTAATGCCAAGAGAAAGAAAGTGAATGAAACTATTTCTAATGTGTTTTGGTATTGTAAACATACATGCATTATATTCAAACACTCAGGATAACTTACTTACTGCACAAGCCAATTAGATCATCTGCAATCACATGTGGAAAGAGCTCAGGCTAATCTAATCAGTTCAGGGATGTTCCATTTATTTCTGTGTTTCTGATGCCTTTATAACATTACAAACTGATCTGTAAACATGCTCTCCAGTGAGGAGAGCTCCTGCTCTTAGAAATAGAACTTCAGCAGAATTCAGTTTGTTGCAATGCAATTTTGTCATGGTTCTCAAATTCAGAATTAAAAAAAATCATCTTATTGAAGTATGACTGTCATACAAGAGGCTGAACATAACTATTGTATACAATTTGCTGAGTTTGGAGAGAAGTATACACCTGTGAAAATGTCACTACAATCTAGGTTACTAATAATATATCCATCACATTAAAAACTTTTCTTCTATCCTCTATTCATCATTGTTGCTGCTATTTTGGTTATTAGTTTATGATGACAACACTTAACAGAAGACCTATCTTCTTGGCAAATTTTTAAATATGCAATGCAGTATTGTTAACTAAGTTCTATACTGTATACTAGACATCTAGAATTCATTCATGTAGTATCACTGATCCCTTTACTGTGAACCCTTTGACTAGTACATCCCTGTTTACACTTCCTCCAGCTTCTGGCTACCACCATTCCACTCTCTGCTTCTGAGTTTGACAATTTTAGATTCTTCATTCAATAGCATCATTGTGTTATTCGTCTTCTGTGTCTGGTTTATCTCACTTAGCATAGTGCCCTTTGGGTTTATCCCTGTTGCCACAAATGGCAGGATTTCCTTCTTCTTTAAGGCTGAATAATATTCTTTTGTACTTATATACCACATTTGCTTTATCCATTTATGGATAGACATTTAAGTTTCTTTCATGTCTTGGCTTTAGTGAACATGGAATACAAGTATCTATTCAAAGTTTTAATTCCTTTGGCTTATATACCTAGAAGTTGAATTGCTGGGTCATATGGTGAAGTTCTTTGAATTTTTTTAATGTTTATTTATCCTTGAAGGAGAGAAACAGAGCGTGAGCGGGGGAGGGACACAGAGAGAGAGAGAAACACAGAATTCAAAGCAGGCTCCAGATTCTGAGCTGTCAACACAGAGCCTGATGCGGGGATGGACTCACCAACCGTGAGATCATGACCCGAGACAAAGTCGAACACTCAACTGATTGAGCCACCCAGGCACCCTGGTAAAGTTCTATTTTTAACTTTTTGAGGAAACTCCATACTTTTCTCCAGATTACCTACACCAACATACATTCCCATCAACAGTGTATAAAGGTTCTTTTTCTCCACATCCTTGCCAACATTTGTTATCTTTTGTTCTGGTTTTTGATAGTAGCCATCCTAACTGGTGTGGGATGTTATTTCATTGTGGTTTTGATTTGCATTTCCATGGCAACAAAAGGAAAAAAATGACCAGCAGGATTACATCAATATAAAAAGTTTCTGCAGAGGGAGGATAACAATCAATGAAATGAAAAATGGTAGAAAATGTTTGGAAGCCATATATTTGATGAAGGGTTAATACTCAAAATATATAAGGAACTCTTACAATTCAACAACAGACAAATTAACTAAAAAACCCAAAGAATGGGAAAAGAAACTGAAGAGAAGTTCCTCCGGAGAAGACATCTAAAGGTCATCAGGTGTTCGGAGAGGTACTCAATGTTACTAATCATCAGGGAAATGGGATTAAAAAAGCCCAACTCTTATGAATATGATTTCTCTCTAGAAAGTGTAGCATTAGTTAATTACTTACCTAAAAATGTGAGCTCTGGTTTTCAGATTGCATTGCACTTTTCTGACCTTTTAATACTATTGTCTACATGATTCTTAAGGAAAATAGGAAGTGGGCTGTGGAGAGGAAAAAATAAGTTACACATCCTATAAGCTCCGCAACAGTGGTAGGTACTCGGCCCAGATCCCCTGCTGCCTAGATGCTGTGAAACCCTCTCCTTAGACAGGATTGGGGTGGGGATGCCTGGGTGGCTCAGTCAGTTGAGTGTATGACTTCAGCGCAGGTCATGATCTTGCAGTCTGTGGGTTCGAGTCCTGCATCGGACTCTGTGCTGACAGCTCAGATCCTGGAGGCTGCTTTGGATTCTGTGTCTTCCTCTCTCTCTGTCCCTCCCTCCCACACACTCTGTCTCTCTCACTCTCAAAAACGGATAAATGTGTTTAAAAAAAGGACTGGGGTAAACCTTCCCTCCAGAATGCTTTTAATGGCCAGTATCTGTAGCTCTTAGGAGGTGTTCCTCAGGCAGCTAGACCCACTTTGTTTGCAGGGGCAGGATTGAAAGATAAGCACAGTCAGCCTCTGAGTAGAGGACCACTCACATTTTGACTCTTTTGTCGATGCTACTTTACCATGACTTCCTTCCCACCACTACCAATCCTTTCTGGGGTCGTAGGGGAAGAAAGCTCCTAGAAGTTAAAAAAATGTTTTTACATGGAGAGCCTGATTTTCAAGATCATGTTCTTTCATTCCCAGGCCATGACACCTTAATTAGGTAGCCTAAGGGGTTGTGCAGAGCTTTTGGTTGGGCTAAGAATCAGGTAGGAAATTCAATTTCTAATTCCATATATCTGGCCTTTTTTTTTTTTGGCTTTACAATTAAAAGGAAAGAATCACCATTTAAATATGTATCTTAGATTGTGGTCATCTGTTTTTGCAATATGTTCTATATGACAAAATAAATACATTGTAATATTTATTAAGAAATGAAACATTACAGGGGCACCTAGGTGGCTCAGTCAGCTAAGTGGCCAATTTCAGCTCAGGTCATGATCTCATGGTCTGTGTGTTCAAGCCCTGCAATTGGGCTCTGTGCTGGCAGCTCAGAGCCTGGAGCCTGCTTCCGATTCTGTGTCTCCCTCTCTCTCTGTCCGTCCATTTGCTGCTCTCTGTCTCTCTCTCAAAAATAATAAACATTAAAAAAAAAAGAAATGAAGCATTACAGAAAATAGGAATAAAATTGTTTTGGCAGGGCTAAATTTTTTTTTTTTAAAAACTCTTTTAGGCTAAATAATAGAATTTTTAAAGGCCAATTTAAAAGTCACTGGTTTTCTGGACAGGTGTGTGAACTACAGGCATTTTGAAGGTTTGTCTAACACACCAGGGTCAGGGTGGTGAAAAGAGAAAATTTGTGTCCACATAGTAGAGTCTATAACAACATTGAGCATTTGCTTAAGTTTTTTTTATTCAGGAAGGCAATAATACTTGGAAATGAAATAGTACATTATTTATTAAACCCACAAGATCAGTTCAATAAAGATCTGGAGGGAAAAATAAAAAGTTGCAAATCTAAAAACATAGATTATTACTCAAAAAGATTTTAAAGATATAAACCCCTATAAACATAATCAAATGTCAGAAGCAGTAATGAATAAATTTGCTTTGCTTAGGACAGTAAAACGTTATTATATAGAGAGCTCATAAAATGGTTGTCCCAAATTGCATTCAAAGCACCTCAGGAACAAAGACGTCATAAAGATGTCTCCCTATAAATGCCAGCTAATATGTGAGCCTCAGTGAAATGCGGATGCAGTGTTGAAGAAACTTTTTAGTTAGATAACAATAATAAGTATAATAATCTTTACTCTTCAAAGTAGCTCATGGAAATTCACAGGAAGCTAAAGCTGGTGTCGAACAAAAACATAATCTCATACGTATATGAAAATTATCATAATGTCAACAGAAAATAAATATATTAAAATACTTTTATGAAAGAAAGAGAAGTTAATTTGAAGAGTAGCAGTAACTGCAATAATAATAGCAAAATAAGTTCCCTTAAATTCTATCTTAATGTGCTTTTTCACAAAACGTTGATCCAGTGACTTTCCGCACGTAATCACTAAAAGATAAAATCAAATTCGCCATAGGATAAAAGGGATGGAAGTGATCTCAGAAGTTACTAATATAAGATTTCATGTGATATTCATGGTTTTTTTAAATTACATAACTATTTCATTCATTCCCTTGAAAATCTAACAACAATTATTGACTATAACTCTATGCGAAGAGTTAGCACTAGAGCTAAACCCTGAAAATCAGAGATGAATAAGTCTTTCAAGAGGTCCTGGACAAACACAAAAGACATACATAAACACACATGCTCACCAGGGAATGGTATTCATTCCAAAAAGAAAAAAAAAAAGAAAAAGAACAATGAAAAAAAACAGAGAGAGAGAATGAGAGAGAAGGAGGAGGGAGAGGTGATGAAGTATGGTTGACTGGAAGGCAGAACAGTTGGGATTTGGGGGTAATAGGCTGAAAAGGAAGGAAGACTAGTGTCTTTCATTAACATAGATGCAAAAATCCTCAACAAATTACTAGTGAATTGAATGCAAAGAAAACATGAAAATCATTACATACACCTTGAGCCAAAGTGGAATTTATCCCAGGTATGCAAGGTTGGTTTAATATTTGAAAATCAATTACTGTAATCCATCACCTCAAGAGAATGAAAAAGAAAAAAATGAAGTCAGAGATTTGAGAGCTATTTGGAAGGAAAGTCTGACACCGTTGATAGCTGAAAGGGTGGGAAAATGAGAAATCAAGGACGATATCAAGACTGCTATTTTGGATGAAGACTTTCAGGATAGTTTGTTTTTTCAAGAGAAAATTACAAGAGGAGGAGATGTTTATATTGGATGGTGATGGAAATGATTGGTAAGTTGACACTGAATTCAGTTTAAACTCCTGCTTTAGAAGCATATACTAAAATTCACCTCCCTTTTGAATTTAGGCTTCATAAGACATCTTAGAAAAAGTTAAATAAATCAAAAATCCTTCCCAGTGCTTGTCACCCCTCTACATTCTCCTTTTTATGAAAAGTGAAAAAGAATGATAGGTTTTAGCCAAAATGTTGTTTGCAAATTCCGCATATTTCTAGTCCCAATCATTTAGCATTTTGTAATTTTCAAAAAAGAATCTCATCTCTTATTGCTTTTTCTTATACATAGATTGCTTGAAAAAAATGGAAAGTTAATTTTGTAAAAAAAATATTTTTCAAACTTCTTTTGTGGTAAATATATTTTAAAAATTACCATGTCAGGGGCACTTGGGTGGCTCAGTCAGTTAACTGTCCAACTTTGGTTCAGGTCATGATCTCATAGTCTGTGTGTTTGAACCCTGTGTCGGGCTCTGTGCCGATAGCTCAGAGCCTGGAGCCTGCTTCTGATTCTGTATCTCCCTCTCTCTGCCCCTCCTGTGCTCCCTCTCTATCTCTGTCTCTCAAAATAAAATATTAAAGACAAAATTTTTTAAAAAAATTTACATTTCAACCATGTTTAAGTGTATGATTTAATTTCATTAAGTACTGTCACAAAGTTTGCATAACCATCACTCTTATCCATTTCCAGAAGTTTCTTATCCTCTCAAACAGAAAATCTCTGCAACTCAATATTGACATATTATCTACTTAAAAGTTGTATACATTTATTACTATAGGTGGCTTCTAATGTGGACCTGGATGATCTCTATCATTTGTCATTTGCTTCTCTGGGAGATTCCCCTTAGCCCTGAGCATGGGTTGGACCTGGTGATATACCTCTAATGAATATGGCCAAAGTGGTGGAAAGTCCCTTTGAGATCATGGTAGGAAAAACTGTGCCTTCCATGTTGAGTACCCTTTTTCACTTTGTCACTCATTCACTCTATGGACAGCCAGCTGCCATGATGTGAGAACCCATTAAAAAAAGCTCATGGGACGTGGCCATGAATTAAGATTCTCAGTCTGCCAGGCCCAAAGAATTATGGATTTTTTCAAAATCCATGTGAGGGAGTTTAGAAGCTAACCTATTCAATCATGTCAATTCTTGAGAAGACTACAGCTTTGACCCATAACCCCATGATGGAAGACCTGAACCAGAGGGACCAGCTAGGCTGCATCTGCTTTCATACTCCACAGAAACCTTGATGAATACTTACTCTTTTCAAGCCACTAAGTTTCTTCCTTCCTCCCTTCCTCCTTCCCTCTCGCTCTCTCTCTCTCTTTCTTTCTTTCTCTCACTCTCTTTTCCTTCCATCTCTCTTTCTTTCTTTCTTTCTTTCTTTCTTTCTTTCTTTCTTTCTTTCTTTCTTTCTTTCTTTCTTTCTTTCTCTTCCTTCCTTCCTTCCTTCCTTCCTTCCTTCCTTCCTTCCTTCCTTCCTTCCTTCCTTCTTCCTTCTTTCTTTCTTTCTTTTTCTTTCTTTCTTTCTCTCTTTCTTTCTTTCTTTCTTTCTTTCTTTCTTTCTTTCTTTCTTTCTTTCTTTCTTTCCTTCTTTCTTTCTTTCTTTCTTTCTTTCCTGAGAGAGAGAGAGAGAAGAGGGAGAGGGAGAGAGAGAATCCCAAGCAGGGTCTGCCCAGTAAGCACAGAGTCTGATGTGGGGCTCGAATTCAGGAACTGTGAGATCATGACCTGAGCCAATGTCAAGAGTTGAAGGCTTAACTGACTGAGCCCCCCAAGGGTCCCTCAAGCCACTAAGTTTGGGAGATATTTGTTATGTAGCAGAAGATAACAAAATACACTATGCTAATTATGTAATTTTATGTTGAAAAATATAAATCAGCAAATCAGAAAAGATCAGATAAAAAGGAAACACTATTTTGTAATATTTTTATTTTACTTTAATTATATTTTTGTCCTAATTAAAATATTCAGTAAGGTGATTGAATATGATTGATACCTTAAAAAAATTCTGAGATTAACCTTTAACAATACTTGTTTTAAATTCAGTTTATTTTGATATCTGATTTTAACTAATATCATGAATAAAAAATAGTTTCAAAACAGGTTAACAAGAATATTATTTGCACTTAGCAAAACCATGAAGCTTATTGGTCAAGATCATAAGGTTTTTCTTTAAAGTCCTTAAACTTTTTTTATCTTTCTTGATAACAGTTTTTGATATCAAAATCTAATGTTCTTCTTTATTTTGATTTTTAAAATAAGCTGTGAATTTTCCCCCAAATTTCTTAGAAGGATACTGAATATTTACAATTTCTACACATTGTATTTAACAGTAAATATCATAATGATGGAATTGTTCCAGATATTGACTTAAAAACATTCCTCCAAACAAAATAAATATAAAGACATTCGTTCATATTATTTGTTTCACTTTCTCATTCATGGTAAAAATAATTTTCTTCATTTTAGGGGCCCAATTAAATGTGTTTATTTTCAAATTATATATTTATTTGCTATTTTGTATCTCTAGATATTACCACCAACTAAATCAACAGAATTGGAACTCTTGTTTATATAATATGTTATATGATATGTATATATATGTATTACATATTATTTTATATTATCCATATAGGATATACACATAATATATATGTAGCATACCAACTTGAAATTAACAATTTCTCTTAACATTTTTGCCATAAGCAAACTAGAGAAAAATCTTTATTTGTTTCGAAAGATATTAATGGGCATTCCAATCTCATAAGAATGTATTTTAAAGATTTTCTTATATTTTAAGAGACTGCTGGTTTTTATGAAATGAAGGACATTCATCTTTCCATAGCACTTTATACTTCCCTTTGTTACAATAATCTTTCTCTGAGTAATGCTGTGAACAATTTCACATCTGGTGCCATCTGTAAACTTATTTTAGAAACCTTTACATAATATTACTATTTTTATTTTTGTCAGAGCAGTTCTTCCATCAGTGGCTACATTTACACATTTTTCTCCTTCAAATATCACTTCACCTTCTCCAGGACCTCTTTTCTTCAGTGACTTAAAATAATTACTTCTCTATGAGTTTTGTTTTAGCACAGATTCTAGAATAACATGACACATGCTAGAAACATCTATGCTTTTATTAAACTATGCAGCACACCTTTCAGACTCCGTGCTTTTTTATATTTATTTTTTATAAACATTCAGAAATGTGCTCTATAAATCATCGGATAGTGACTGAAGAATGTGTTTAGTTAGTTGCCATGTTTTCTATTTAGTGTTACAAATACTTTACCACGGCTATAAGAATAATTGTTTCCCCCAGCAGTATGCATCTTTTCCCACTGTCATTACAACTTTAAAACTGCTACCATTTTCAAATATTGGACATTAAGTTTAGAGAAATTCTGTGAAGTATTGGATCAAAGCTTACATTACTTAAAAGTCACTTGAAACAACATAATCATTGTTTTCATGTTCTGGATACAAGGTTTTAAGTGTGTCTTATGCATAATGGGTTCTTCTTACTATCAGGCAATATCACAATACAAACTTAGGAAAAAAGTTATTCTTCTTCATAGTGGATATAAATCTGTTTTTAAAGCACTTCTTTTTGATATCTTTATAATTTGTGGGACATTTTTTCATCCAGTTAGAATATAATAGACATATGTGTGTGTATGTGTATAAAACAATTTTTTAAAGTTTACATACTTATTTTGAGAGAGAGAGAGAAAGAGAACTAGAGTATGCAAGCAGGGGGAAAGGCTGAGAGAGAGAAAGGGAGAGAGAGAGAATCCCAAGTAGGCTCCATGCTGACAGCACAGAGTCTGATGCAGGACTAGACCTCACAAACTGTGACCTGAGTGGAGATCAAGGTTTGGATGCTTAACCAACTGAGCCACCCAGTAGCCCCAATTTTATAATATGTCTGAAAGAGTTCACAACATGGGTAAAGTGCCAACTCTGCCATTTTCTTGCATTTCTTATGTTTTCTCGTGTTGGCATTATTCACACCTTCCTCTGGGCTGGAAATTGGAGGTCGAAGCTCAGCAGCCAGTCCATTCTCTATTGGACTTGCCCTTATGCTGCAGGTCTGGAAAGCTTTCCCAGATTCATTTTCAAGCAGGATTCTCTGTACAGTTTAGGTTCTGCTGACAAAATGCACTTCAGTAGACTCGCAAGGGGAGGTTGCTCCAAGTCACCTCATCTCCTCCTTAGGTGGGGGTGGCTGCTTGGGCTTTGACAGCTGAGGGTGGTGACATGGCTGACCACATGCCATCTTCTTACTCCCATCGTCTCTGCAGAGCCATAGCCAGTGGTGACTGTGACCTTGGCCACAGATTCTTGCCTTTTCTAATCATTGATGACATCAGCACTTCCTAATTTTCAGTATCAATAGCTGGGAAGTAGTGGCAGTCTCCTTGATTTTGCTCTTTCAGTCCCTCCGATGGTCCTGTAGTCCCTTCATTCTCTGAAATAAGTCCATTTAATACTTAAATACTTTAGGGGCCCCTGGGTAGCTCAGTCTGTCCAGTATCTGACTTCAGCTCACGTCATGATCTCACGGTTCGTGGGTTCGAGCCCCGCGTCAGGCTCTGTGCTGACAGCTAGCTCAGAGCCTGGAGCCTGCTTCAGATTCTGTATCTCCCTCTCTCTCTGACCTTCCCCTGCTCACACTGTCTCTGTCTGTCTCTCAAAAATAAATAAAAAACATTTAAAAAATTAAAAAAATACTTAAACACTTTAGTGGATAGAATACTTAGTATTGTATGAAAGGAGAGAAGGTTAGCACTCCCCTTGACAATGATGGAAGAGGCCCTCGGGCCTGACAACACGCATACGGTTAATGTATAGAATACTTAGAATGCCTTTTATTTTCCTAACTCAACCTGAGATTATTTAAAACCATTCGTCCATTTTGACAGATTTCATTTCATTAAAATTTAACAAAGCCAGGCTCACAAAAATGGCAACACATCACAAAATTATTTTTAATAGATACACTAAAATGTCTCCCTTAAGATTTCTTGTAGGGGCACCTGGGTGGCTCAGTGGGTTAAGTGTCTGACTTCAGCTCAAATCATGATCTTCAAATCATGATCTCACAGTCTATGAGTTCGAGCCCTGCGTCAGGTTCTATGCTGACAGCTCAGAGCCTAGAGCCTGCTTTGGAATCTGCGTGTGTGTCTCTCTCTCTGCCCCTCCCCTGCTCACACTCTTCTCTCTCAAAAATAAATAAACATTTAAAAAATATTTCTTGTAATGTAGGAGCTTAATTGCTTCCTTACCTTGTTAGATAAAAATATGAATAAAAGTGTTACCATTTTCTCACCATAGCCAGGAGATTATCTTATATTCTCTAGAATGGGTGAATTTCACCTTATTTAAATTTTCTAGACTTTCTAACTCTTGTGATGCTTTAGGCAAAATAATACGATAAAAGAAGTAAGGCTTCTTTCTTCTCTTTTCTCTTTGAATTTCCTTTTTTTTTTTATATGTCTAACTCCAAATCCAATTTTTACCAATAGTTCCCCTCCCTTATTTGGAGTATCACTCATGGTCGTGTCCTGATATTTAAAAAGTTCTGAACAATAAGCAGAAAACATTTTAGTTCTGATTATAAAAATCGTATTAACTAATTGTCCTTAGCTCAACGTTTATAGACGGTTTTCAGTGTACCAGGCACTGTACTTGGTGTAATAAGTGCTATGGGCTGAATGTGTCCTCCCCAAATCCACATATTGAAGCCCCAATCCCACACGTGGCGATGTTAGGCAGTGGGGTGTTTAGATGAGGTCATGAAGGCACAGCACTCAGCGAGGTGGTGGCTGTTTACAAGCCAGGAGGAGCAGGAGAGCTCTCCCGGACACCGACCGTGCCGGTGTCCTGATCATGGGCCTCCAGCCTCCAGGACTCTAAGAAAACAAAGCTGTGCTGTTTAAACCACCCAGTCTACAGGATTTTCTTACGGCAGCTTAAGCAGACTAAGACAGTGAGAAATTCACAGGGTTTAATGAATTTAAAATGACTAATAACACAAACAATACAATGTAGAGCAGCGATACAAGGTAGAAGAGTCTGCAATTAGTATCGAAATTTAGGAAAAAAGAGATCATTTTGGTCTAGGCCAAAGCTAACGGCATTGCAAGATAAAATCTTATTTTTAATAGATTGTGCTATCATCCAACAGTTGACAAGGAGGCATAAAGCTTAAATTTATTCCACGAGTGAGGGTGCTTCCCTGTAAAATCCATACCCCTCTCTTATTTTTTATTTCTCTTTCTCTTACATTCTCGTTTCTCTTCTGACCCTTTTGTAGTCACCAACACGTTTCAGCATGCCTCTGAGATGTGACTGATACTGTGATGGAAAAAAGATCCACTAAGAACAACGGTGCTTACTTTTTTATTTTAATGATGAATCTGGAAAGCTTCCCAGATGAAACATTTATTACACTAAATGTATTCTGCTGAGGAGGAAATTGACCAGAGAAGCGTCAGGCAACTACATGTATTTACAGTGCGTTGACCTCCCTTCTCCCCATTTCTGTGAAACATCTGTGAGTGATCTTGCCAACATTTTTGGCCTATGACTGGTATTTGAAATCAGACATTTGAATTTCAGATATGTGCATTTATATTTATGTAGCCAATGAGCCATCCTCACAAGACATTTTGAGATAAAAATGCCAGTTGCCTTGTTGAATGGCAATTGACAGAAAGTTAGAGTTTTGTTTATTTGTTTGTTTTGCTGTTGTTGTATATGTAAGTCATATTGTTTTATGCAAAGAGCTTACATTCTATAAGAATAATGTTAACAGTGCCTTCCTTACTTGTCATTCATGCAGAAGAGAGTGTTCACCTTATACTGTTAGGCATTAACAGACAACTTTTGGGCATTTTTTCCTGAGGCTCTAGGTTAGTAGTTGGATTAGGAGAAAAGCTCATTTCATCAGCCCATGGAGGGTCTGTGTGGTGGGAAGAATGGGAGAGGAAGTAAACCTGGGGAGATAAGTTCCTTTTTTAAAATATTTATTTATTTATTCTGAGAGAGAGAGAGAGAGGGAGAATACTAAGCAGTCTCTGTGCTGTCAGTTCAGAGCCTGATGCAGGCTTTCCTTTCATGAACCATGAGATCATGACCTGAGCCAAAACCAAGAGTTGGACCCTCAACCATCTGAGTCAGTCACTCAGGTGCCCTGAGATGAGTTCCTTTTGAAGGAAAGATTCTGAGATAACACATGAGCAAATATGACTGGCCACCAATTTTACAAGGAGTTTTTGAAACTCGGAGCCTCTTAAGTCAATCAGGAAGGTAAACGAATTGTACCTTACTCTACTCTCTGGCCTTGAGGCCAGGCCATTTTCCATAGAACCGCCTTCCAGATTTCTCTCTCTCTTTCTTTCTTTCTGAGTGGAAATAATCACACGACATACTAGTTATTCATCTAATCAAATTAAGCTTTAAGTGGACAAAGAAAGGGATAAGAAGCATAACTGCCAATAACCTCATATGATTACTGACTCTCAAGTTGGATGGTGGTGTGGTTACTCGTGAGGCAAAATAATGTGCTTTGAGGATCACTGTGCTGGTGTCAGACGTACCTCAAGCCAAGTCCTGGATGTCACACTTACTAACTGGGTGGTCTTGCACAGTGACTTAGCCTCTTTAAGGCTCAATTTCTTGATCAAAAAGTGGGAGGGATTGGACCAGCCTCCTTCACTTAGTATGAAGACAAGTAAAATGGATGCCATCAAAGCCGTTATTAACATGTCTGACACATAAAATATGATGTGATTCTTATTTTATATTTCTATCATTACCCTTTCACAGTTGGGATCTTCTTTAATTCTGGAAATCACTCTTTTATGATACCTGCATGGGAGGTATAGAGTTGATAGATAGATTTTACAGTGCATAGAGTTGATAGATAGATTTTACAGTGATGTAGCTTAGATTTCCTTTAAATCTCTGTAGTTCCATTCAAGCAGTCCACTGAAAGGTGTGCACAGGTATTTTGCAGAGCTGACCCCTTTTGAGGGAAGGAGGGACTGTGGTACTCACCTTTCCAGAATGAGAATCCCACTGTACTCATCAATAATAATAGGAGTAAAATATGGGGAGACTGTGACCCCCAAATTGTCTTTGAGTACATATGCATATAGTTATTGCATAGAGTACATGACCCTGGAGCAAGCAGAGATGTGAAGTTGATGTTTATGTTAAGTCCCTTTGTGCATGCATATGTGTGTTTATTGTCATTGTATAGAACTACCTGACAACTCAGCTGTGTCTACAATCAACGTGGCAGCAAAAACAACATAAATAGCCTATGATCCTTTTCTGGCAAAGCATTTTTTTAATTCCAATTTTTCTGAAGGAGATGCAATCTTTTGGTCAGCAATATTCACTTTTTCATGAGTCTCTTTTACACAGGGCTTACAGCAACAGTTGGGAATGGCATTGAATGTCTCCAATAAAATACCTCATCTCTCTAAAGTGCCTGAAGTAAAGCACAACATTTGAGTTCTGTGCTGCTCTTTAGCGGAAATGTAACGATCTGGACTTACAGTATGTTAAAACTTTTGTCGTTGAATAATTCCATGGTAGGCAAGGTATATCATATGTCACAGGACATTAAAATGATCATTCAACCAAAAGAAAATAATAAACTGGCTAGACCATAAATCTCGGGCACCCTCAGTGACTATTAAAAATCTGCCAAAATTCACTGTCTAATGATGTGGTGCCAATCAACCCAATTTATCAACCTTATGGGCTGATTAAAACTATATTACTCCATTAAGATTAACTCCTCACTTCTGGGAAATAGAATTCTGTAAAGTAAATCACCAGATTGAGAGCCTGGGATCTGGTAGCTACGGATTGTTTGATTCTTCAAATTGCACCTGATTCAAGTATATGAGTGTAAGTCTTTAGGTTGACACATTCAGAATATCCTGTTATGTATCTTCTACAGTTTAAAAGTGTATTTCTCTTGAAACCAGTCCTTTCTATTTTCAGAAAAGATACAATTCAGGGGGCAGAAACACCACACCAAGCTCCTCTCCCCATGTCTGTAATCTTTGAGCTCCCTCAGGTATACAATCAGGAGGTGTCTACTTACATGAGGGAGGAAGGAGGTCCATTAATCACAGAGAAGCATTCTTTATGTAGAAAAAGGGGTTCAGTCCACACTTTTCCACATAAAGACGTGACATTCAAGTAGAAATGGATGGAATTTGTTTTTATGAATAGGGTCCTTGCTGACTAATTCTTTTCTGGGGAGGGTAATGGGCAAATGCTATCCAGATGCATTCCTCTGGAACGGTTCCCAGTTTGGGAAAGTGAAAACTACTGTACTTGCAGTATCATACCGAGCAGTCAGAGAAACGTGCTGTCTCCACAAATAGTGCAGCACTGTTCCCTTCCCCTTGTCGGGTGTCATGAGTCCAGAGCTGTTACAGGGGTCTTCCACAGTGCACTTGAGGATGAGATTCACCCAACCATCTTTACTCCTCCCTGAACTCAAAATGATCTAAATCTCAAAGCCAGAACAGAAAGGAATGTTCCAACATCTACTTGTGTAGTTTTCCTAATTCAACTTGTAGGAGGAGGACAAATTACTCTCCCCTCCTAGAAACTTTCCTCTCACTCCTCACAAATGCTCCCCCATGTCTATCCCTTCTCCTCTTGTTTTCTTTTTATTTTTTTCTGTCTGCATCTCATTCTTTTGCTTACCTATTGAATTGGAGGCATCCATATCTCTGTTCACACCTCTCATCTCACTGTACGGCTTCTTCTTGGCCATCTTTTTCATGCCTATAATCCCAACTGAACCTTTAGTTTTTATCACCGTTTTATTGCCAAAGAGTACATTATACATAGACTTACTTTATTTATGCATATATTATTTATATGTGGACTTAAATATTTGAACAATGTATAGTTTTATTATTTGTTCTTGCATAAATTTAATTATAGGGAGGCTGTAGAGGTTTTAATCACAACTTCTGCAATCCTTCCTCACTGTATGTGGTAACATAGTTTACAACCCTTATTTGGTGAGGTGACAAGGAAGTATTTCTGGTGTAAGGTGGAATCAAATGTCCTGGACTAGGAGTCCTGCACCATTGCTTCGTGTTTGTGTGGCTGTAGTCATGGTATTTAGCCATTCTGCCTGTTTCTGCTTCTGAGAAATAAGTGAACACTTAAAGCTATGCATGGAAAAGCCCCACACTGTCCCTGGGAGACGTAACATGGAGAGTAATTTCTGACCATCTCCCAGTGTGTCAGTCAGCACCAGTGTCGTAACAAACGCCACACACTAGCGGCTTAAACAACAGAAATTTACTTTTTCACAATTCTGAAGGCTGGGAGTCCAAGATCAAGGTGAGAAGAGATCATTTCTGGGGAGGCCTCTCTTCTGGCTTGTAGATGTCCACCTTCTTGCTGTGTGCTCACTTGATCTTTTCTCTGTGTATGAGCAGAGAGAAAGACAGCTCCTAGTGTTTCTTCTTCTTTCTTATAAACACACCAGTCCTATCATATTAGGGCCCCACCTTTTTGAGTTCATTTATCCTTAATTACTTCCTTAAAGGTCTTATTTTCCATAACAGTCACATTCTGAGGTACTGGGGTTAAGGCTTGAATGGGGGGGTATTTACACATTCAGCCTATAACATCTAGTAAAACTATTAGACTTTAAAGGCAAACATTGAAATGACAGAGTACATATCATAGTACTATTTGTGAAAAGTATACAAATTAACACATTTTGATGGTGTCCCAAATGACATCTCTAGCTTCATACTCTAACCAGAGCTCCAAGTCTAGACATTGAATTGGATATCTTCTCACCAGTGTTCCTTATGCATTTCATGTTTTCTTTTCTTTCCATTTCTTCTGTCCATCTGCCTCCTCTACACTACCTCGTTTCTTCTGAACTTGCTGACTGACCTTCTCACCTATGGAAATCCCATAGAAATCCTAGTGTTTTAGTACCCAGGCCTCCTAAAGCATCAAGCACCACCAATTTTACCTCCAAAATGCCTGTTACACTCTACTCCTCTTCACCTGTAAGAGTAGTTTACTTTACGTTATTATTCATTGACTTTAGGCTAAAAAAATCAATTTTTGTAAAAATCCTACACATTCACTGAAAAAAGTTAAAGTAATTCTTAAAGTACAAGAAATATTTAAAAACTACTCAAAGATTATTGATATTTTTAGTATTTGGGGGACAATATTTCCAAATACAACTTTTTGTATGCATATTATATGTACTTCATAATATGTGTAACCTTAATTTCATAACATACTATTAAAACATATAGTATTTTATATTTGGAGAGTATATTAAGTATAGAATACAAACTATATATTGTATAACAAATGGAATGGATATAATATTCTATGTAACATGTAAAGTACTTATAGTAGTTTATTGAATGAAAGGCATATATGGAATTTTAAGAGAGTATATGACATACAGTATACCATAGTGTAACATATTTGGTATGATAAAATCCAATATATAATGTACTTTATAATAATGCAAAGTATTTAGTATTAGGTGACCAGGAGACTTATCATTGATATCTCTGTCTCCCAAATGTCTCTCATTACTACAGAATCCATTTCGTGAAGAGTATTAGCAGAACTCAGAAAAAAAAAACTCCCTTAGACCTGAGGACAAAGTTCATGCTTCTTAGCATCATTCATTATTCAATGATAGGAGAATGAATGGATAGATGGATAAATGCAGCCATTTACAATCTTCCTTGTTGATCTTTCCAGATTAGTGTCTTTTTGCTTCTCTTTGGATTCTGTGTTGCAACAACACTAGGCTACGGGTTATTTAATAAACACTTAAACCACTTCAGTTCAAATATCTGGGTCTTTTCTTACATGTTTTCCCCTAACTAGAATGTTCTTTACCATTGTACCCAACTAGCAAGTTCATATTTGTTCAACATTTTGCTTAGATCATTTTTTTTTCCTTCTGTGACAAATCCAACACAATCATGGCTTTAACTTCTATTCCACTTTTGTTTTTCCATCATTCAGGGGTATTTTCTGTTAACAAAATTGTCTTGCACATGATTACTTTTATACTTTATCTCTGTTCCTTCTCTTTTTCCATTCTATAGTCTCTCTTTATTCCCTGAAGCTAAGAGAGTGTGTAGTTCAGCAAAACAGTCAAATGTTTGCCAAATTATCACTAACCTGATTTCTAAATAATAGGAGAGGATTTTAAAAGTCATTCTTCAGGCATTGTAAATATCTATAATTGAGATTAAACTTTTATGAATTTTCTATAATTAGATGATTAATAAATACCAAAAGATTATGCATTCTCTCAGGGTTGTTAAATACAATGAATATTCATAAATTCTAAATATGCATTTGTTCTGTGGGTGAAAAATATCCTCAAGATAAATGTTATATTGTAGACCTCCATTCGGACAATGATAATTTCCTAACAATACAGAGCACTTCTTAGACCTAGAATTTCACAGAAGCATTGGAATTTTATAAGCTACAAACCTTTTCCCTGAAGCTTGATGGTGTTTCAAATATCATTCCTACAACCTCATTCATCTAGTTACTATCCTTTTTAAAATATAAAAACTCTTCTGTGAAGTTCACTGTAGCAATTTAAGTTATTGTAAGCCCTAATGAAAAGTTCTAATTTTTAAGAGAGGATAGAGACCATTAAGCCACCTCATCACCATTTTGGCCTTATGAGCTGATAAATAATCTGATATAAAAAGTAAAATTGTCCTGTGACTATTCCCTAACTCTTATTTATTCTTATTCTTAGAATTTATAATAGTATCTTATTGAGATAAGTGGATAACATGAAGTTTTGTGAGGGCTTTTTGTTGCTCTAGATTATCTGACACCAGAACAAAACAGAATGTTCATTACTTGGGGGCAATAATTCGAAAGGTTGGAAGAAGATCCTTTGTTTATACTCAGATCAACACAGGCTTTTCTTTATGTTTGGAAGGATACTTGCTTCATTCCAGAGTTTATACAAAAGCCTTAACAACTCACAATATATTGAAAAGAGGGGAAAAATCCAAAATGTACTATATGCCTTCTCTCCACAGGAAGAGGATAGAATTTTTTTTCTGAGATCGAAAGCCACTTGATATGAAACCAACCCCCAAGAAAGACTTAGTAATTAAATCAGTAGGAAACAAGAGGAATAATCCATAGTATTTTCCATGAGTCAAATATGAGTCAAGTTTGTTTTGAGATTTATTTATTTAAATGAAGTTATAAAGCCAAGATGTGCCATAGTCATGTGTTCAGTTTCTTGTAGGTCTTTGTAGCAAGTGAGGAGATATTTCTCCAAAGGAGAAAAGAAGAAGACATGTCTTAATTCCAGACTGTATGTGCTATGATTCCTATTAGAGCTCACTGGAGGCTCCACACAGCATTCCAAGCATCACTCACACTTCAGATATTTCAGGGCCAGAAGTCCCAAGTCGAGGAGCAATTTGTACTGTGGCCTGGGCTTGCTAGACATATTGATCTGTCTCTGGACCCCATCCCAAACTAGCAGCCTTAAAATGTTACTTCATAAATGAGTCAGAGCAGCACACTTGAAAGTGGTATATTTCCTCTACGATCTGAAAATATCTTTTTTTAATGCTAAATATTGTAAGATACAATAATCTTTTCCTATGGAAAAAATATCCTAAGGTGCTTTAGTCTAATGTTTCCACTGGTAGGACCCCTTGATTTTCACAGTCGATTTCCCACTCAGGCACTGTCATGTTTGACAAGGGTATCTGTGATACCTAATGTTTGCTACTGTCTGATTGTCATCAAATCAGTATGATGCTCGCTGTGTGGTAGACCAGTGATGTTTTGTGGAATGTTAAGAAAATGAACATCTCCATCGTATAAGTCATAGATTTGGCATAACATGGAGGCAAGGTAGAGGAAGTATATTGTCTTTGCCAGGCAAAAGGCAACAGCTTTGGTAGTCTGCAGAAAGGCATTAAATATAAAACAGAAAACACATACACACTACTCATGAAATGAAGGAGTGTCCTGATAGGTTGATTCTACCTTTTATTGCCTTATTCTTTATTTTGGGCCAGATCAGAAGGGGTGAGATGTCCTGGAGCAGAGAAGGCTGTAGAAACTCCTTGACCATAACTATGAGAAAAACATGATATTAAATGTAATTTCGATCTGAGACAGAGTATGCAGGGCCAAAGCCAGACAAATATGTACAAACATGTTCTTAACACAAAGAAGAACTGAGGGGCTTCTAGGTGAAACTGAAGATAAAACAAAAAAATAGCAAATCAAAGGGGTTGTTGTAAAAAGCAATATGAAAAGGTATAGTGAAATTTTTATATTCTCTTTGCAGCTTAATATGCTTTTTATAAGGTCTTGGACAAAAAGCATATACTTCTGTATGCATAGTTCATTAAAACATATATTCTTGGGGTGCATGGGCAGCTCAGTTGGTTAAGCATCCAACTTCGACTCAGGTCATGATCTCGCGGTTCATGAGATTGAGCCCTGTGTTGGGCTTGCGGCTGTCAGCACAGATCCTCTGTCCTCCCCTCTGTCTGCCCCCCACTCTCGTGCGCTCTTCCTCTCTCTAAACTAAATAAACATTAAAAATGTATTCTTAAATATTTAATATTTTAGAGGCAAGTTCAAAATGGAATTTTGAAAAATAATATTTATCATCTTTTTCTCTACCTTTTGACATCTAAAAGACTAATTTGAAAAATAAATAGACAGCATTGGCTATAGAATTTTCCTTTGAATAAACACTGTGCATATTACTTAAATTCTTGGATTTGAGTAGTGGATTCAAGTAGCTTGTAGTGATTGTGACGAATACCAAGGGGTGCGCGCACGCGCGTGTGTGTGTGTGTGTGTGTGTGTGTTGGATAAAATCCACTTATGAGACATACACACTTACAAACACATACATGTATGTGTCTGTGTACTTATATGCATATTCTATGTCTTATAAATTCATACCTAGTTTTCTCCCAAAATGCAATATATGCAAAATGGCTGAAACCACTTATCTTCTCCTAGCCTTCAAACATAAGTAGACAGTCACTAAACTATTACTATAAAAAGAGTAAAAATAATTATGGAGGTGATGAATTAGAGAATATATTTTCTCTCAGTTTTTCTTTGGTGTCCAGAATGTAAACTCATGATATGTCTAACAAAACTAATTATACACTTTTCAAATAAAACTATAATTATTTAAACCCATATTAAACCCATGCAGTGAACTGATCAAATGGATTTTAAAAAAGGGAACATGGATGTGTATAGAGTCTGAAGAATGACTAACACCAGACACAGTGGGAAGGAAAGGAGCCTGTGGATGTGGTAGACCTAAAACATTATTCTTCTCCTGCTATTGGCTATCCTCCAAAATATTCAGCTCATTTTTCTTCAGCCACCTTTCTTCTGTCATCCTGAAGGAAAGGATTCTGGAAGATATAATTGACTATGTCTACCTCCGTTTCCTTCACTGTCTGCTTTTTCGGGAGTCCTGGTATGATGCCTTTGTGTTTGGGACACTGGCATCATAAGTTTCCTAAATTTAGGGATTGGCTACATATTCTCAGAAAAGGTGTTGGTTGTCCAACAGGCATAGTAACCACAACCTTCAGTGCTAACAGTATGCCCCACTTGGATACAATATGTCTTCATGTTTGGAAGCACTGCTATTATTGCTGGTCCAGAGTGCAGGTGGAGCAAAGAGATCAGAGAATCAACTGCAGCCTTAGTCAGAATCCCATGACACAATTATTTCAAATCATGAGAGATATTATAACAAGTTACTTGGTAAGTATAAGCAATACTAAAATTTCACATACACACATGCAAAACCTACATTAAATTTTTACAGGTGATTTGGTCATTAGAGCAATCTTAATTAAATTACTAAGTTTTGTCTGTATGCTCATGTGAGGCAAACAGTAGGCTAATGATGTATTGAAGATTAGAAATACAAGACCATAAAAAACATCCAAAAGATTGCTCACCTCTCAGAGCTACATTTTTTTCCATAAGACTTTTAGAAGTTTGTTCATTTTGGATTCCCATCAAATCCTTGGCTTCTCAACTGAAACTTTAATTCTATGGAAATATTCCCAGTGCAACAATCCCTGTATCATTTAAGAGCTTAGGGCTACATGTGGTGCTGATTGCACGGTGGATATATGGCTATAAAATAAGTACAGAAACTATTAACTTACCTCATATGATTCACAGAATTTCTATCAGATAGTAACATGAAATTCAAATACACATGTTAAATGATAATAGCTTCATAATCCATCACCAACCTCCTGAGTTACCTGATTCTCCACTGCTTAGCAAAAGTAAATTTGTCGTTGATCCATGGCCAAGATAGGTGAAGAACTATGGATGGAATTGGAAATTCTAATTATTTTTAATTGGACAAGGATAGAAAAATATTTTAATATGTAGTTTTCAAATTAGAAATTGGTGAATTTATCATTTAGAATTATAAAATTTAAGGTAGATACTTGCCTCTAAGTACAAGATGAGATAGTCCGTAGAGAACAGTTTAGAATCTCTTCTCCAGTTTCTATATGAATTCTCCCAAAAGGACCATGACTGATCTTGCTTGGCTCACATGTCCATTCTCAACCCATAACTGAACACAACTATATATATATGCACTTCTGTGTGAGGAGTCGTGGTGCCTTTTAATTGACAGCCTCCCCCACCTCCCCTCTAGCATCTAAAGGCAGTTATCACAAAGAAGATAGGGAATTCTCAGGAGGCCTAGCAAAATGATGGGATGCTAGAACCTAAAGAGAGATCTAGCCAATGAGAAGTTGGCCATAATGAGTAGGATCAAAATTTAAGAAAAGCAATATCATGGGTTTGTTTTGTACTTTCTGGAAAATGTTGGAGAATGAGAATTATATGCCCCAAAGCGAGTAGCAGCCAAAATTTTGGTTTGAAAGTAGAATATAATACATTTCAGAGAATAGTTTTCTAGAACACACCTTAAGTAAGATGTCCTTTCATTTAGGGGCAGATGTCAAGTATTTTTTCATGAATTAAATTCATTTAGACAACTGACATAGTGTTCTGGCATTTTAGCGGATTTGGGGAGAAAGAGAAGATTTATTTAAATAGTCTTCAATTACAAGAATTTACTTCTACCAGTTATGTCATATTCTTATTGAAAGGAGATTTAATGGACAAAATTCACACATTTTGGAATTGTCTTTATTATACTACAGTAACAATCAGTCCATACCTGAAAATATAAAGTGCTTTTATATCTAAAAGTGAGATGTGTTTTGATCTAGAAATCTCTATATTTTGACTATTACATTGCTTATGAAATTTTGTGTTAATATAATTCTAACTTTCCTTAAGTGAGCACATCGAAGAAACAGTGATCAGAAACCACAGGTAATGACTTCTTTCACTATCATCTGCAGTAAAAATATAATTTCAACATTTTATGGTATATCAGTTTTTTTCAAGGCTCATTCTTCTAATCAGTTAAACCACAAAGACATTTGTTGTTGTATGTGTTAGAGGACAATATTATTCTCCAGAATCAGATTCAATTTTTAGTCTATGTAGTTTCCCTAAGCAAAAAAAAAAAAAAAAAAAAAAAAAACACCCAAAAACAAAAACAAAATAAACACAGTTATGTTCCCAACCCAGGAATAGTCAGTGAAGCAAACAAATTAATTTTTGTGTATTCTTTTTGTGACTTTTACTTAATTCAGTATGCCTTAAAGGTGCTAATTTTATGTTTTATTGTTGTATTTATTGGTAAATTGATATAGATAAACATAGAAATAAGCATATATATCTACAGAATTTAATTTAATCCTTTTCTTTTTTTGCTAAAATGTAACATTTCCAATGTATTCACATCCATGCTGATAAACTAACCTAAATGATAAAGAGGAAGTGGATTCTATCTTTAGAAGAAACAGAAGTTCTTCATAAACATAAAATTAGATAAAATTTCTCAGAAATTTATGTTGCTTAGAATGAGTAAAAATGAGGGGTTAGTCATTTTTAAGAAAGGTAAATGTTTCCTTAGAAAAACTTTTCATCTTTTCCATCTGTGAACATAGTATATATTCAATAAACCAAAAACCAGTCTAAAGAATCTAATTTCAAGGGAAATTTACCTCAGGAGATTTGATCTTTTCCTTGCTTGAACCCTTTTCAGTTCCTTCTCTGGATCCAAAGAAAAATGTTTTAGACACCTGTGCCAGTACTTTTAGGAAGGAAATATTCATTTTAGGTACTACTTAGGTAAATTTATTGTACCATCCTATAAAATATTGGAAAACCAATCACAACTTAAAAAATAGGATACTTCTAGTAAATTGATACTATCGATCATTGGCTGTGTTAATTAATACATCCTTCAGTAGCTTTTGAGAATTTCCATTGTTCCATTGTTCTACTCCCTTGTCATACTTTACAAAAATGGTGATAGATTTTTAAGTGTTTGTGAATCAGGAGCACCTGGGTGGCTCAGTGGGTTAAGCATCTGACTTCAGGTCATGATCTCATGGCTCATGAGTTCAAGCCATATGCTGGGCTCTGTGCTGACAGCTCAGATCCTGGGGCCTGCTTCAGATTCTGTGTCTCTTTGTCCCTCCTCCACTTGTGCTCCATCTCTCTCTCTCTCTCTCTCTCTCTCTCTCTCATAAATAAACATTAAATTTTTTAAAATAAATGTTTGTGAATCTAATGGTGAAATCATATCTTGTTTTTTCATTTGCATTTTCTTCCTTTTTAGTTTAGTCAAGCATCTTTTCATGTATTGACCTATTTTTTAATTTGAAATTTCTCTTATTACCCAAAGCAATTTACACATTCAATGCAATCTCCATCAAGATTGCACCAGCATTCTTCTCAAAGCTAAAACAAACTATTTTAAAATTCATATGGAACCGCAAAACAACCCTGAATAGCCAAAGTAATATTGAAGAAGAAAACCAAAACGGGAGGCATCACAATCCAAGACTTTAGCCTCTACTACAAAGCTGTCATCATCAAGACAGTACGGTATTGGCACAAAAACAGACACATAGACCAATGGAATAGAATACAGAGCCCAGAACTGGACCCACAAGTGTATGACCAACTAATCTTTGATGAAACAGGAAAGAGTATCCAATGGAAAAAAGACAGCCTCTTCAACAAGTGGTGTTGGGAGAGCTGGACAGCAACATGCAAAAAAATGAAATAAAACACAAAAAAGTACTGGACCCACTTTCTTAACGCCATTCAAAAAATAAACTCCAAAAGGGTAAAGGACCTGAATGTGAGACAGGAAACCATAAAAACCCTAGAGGAGAAAGCAGGAAATAGCCTTCTCGACCTCAATCGCAGCAATTTCCTCCTTGACACATCTCCAAAGACAAGGGAATCAAGAACAAAAATTAAATTTCTTTGTGTTTTGTTCTCTTCCTTTCTCTGTTTCTCTATACACACACATATAGAAAGAATTGTAAATTCATATATACATAAAATGTATCTGAATGATGTTAATTTGTGTATATATAAAAATTTAAGTACTTCCCCCAGTATATCATACATTTTAAATATTGTTTAACATGTTTTGTGTTATACAGTTTCTTTTTAAGTTTTATTTTTATTTATTTTGAGAGAGAGAGAGAGTGTGTGTGTGAGAGTGGGGAAGGGGCAGAGAGAGAGGGAGAGAGAGAATCCCAACCAGGCTCCACGCTCAGTGTGGAACTTGACGTGGGACTTGAACCCAGGAACCGTGAGGTCATGACCTGAGCTGAAATCAAGACTCAGATGATTAACCAACTGAGCCACCCGGGTGCCCCTGTTACACAGGTGTTTATTTTTTAACTTTAATATAGTGAAATTTATCTCTCGATTCTTTGTCGATTGTACTTTTTTGTGTTTTATGTAGGAAGCCCTTTCTTACCCCAACATTCTTTCATTTAGATGAATTTATACAGTTTGCTTCTCAAAGAAATACTCTATTTTTTCTGTTTTATCTGTTAGTGTTTGACAAATGTATACTAAAATATCTTAAATGATAGTGAATTTTTAAATTTCTCCTTATATTTTTTAAGTCATATATTTCAAGCCTATTTGCAAAGTGTATAAAATTCTTATTTGGATGTTTGACAGATTATTTTGTTATTTCTGTCTTTACTGCTTCTGCTTACCTCAATTTCAATATTATTTGATATCATCTGATTAGTAATGGCCTGACTTATCTTCTCTTTTTTTTATTTTTGCATTACCACTTTAAGTTTCATGTATTTTTAGATAGAAAAATATTTATTTGGCAATCTTTGCATTTTTTACAGATAAATTAATTTTTCTAGATTTATTAGAATTTCTATTATATATTTTAGAATTGCTCTTTTGTCTTTCTGGGTAATCTGTTGATCATTTTTGCATCCTTTTCTGCTTTGTGTTCAGTGTATTTCCTTTTGTATTCTCCTATGCTAGTTTGGAAATTAAATTTTGGTCTATGTGATTCCATTATAAACTTTGTAATAAACTCTGTATTTATAAGTTGCACAGCAAAGATATTAACATAATTGCCCAATGTTACATGTACACTTTCTTCTCCCCATCTTGCTAGGATTTTTGGCATAGAATTTTAGTATCACCATTATCCCCATAATACAAAAGAAGTTTCCATTTATTACTTAAATAATTTCACAAACATTACACAGTCGCCGCCCTTATCAGAAACTTCACTTGCCGCTGAGTTCCCTGCAGTAAACTGTGGTCCGGAAGGAGATGATTCTCCTTTGTCAGACAGCCAATAGTAGCCTAACACTATGTCACGATGCTGCATCATTCACTTTGCTTCATCTGATGGTGTAGGTGTGTTGTCACCTCACATTGTCACAAGAAGAAGGGTGAGTGCAGTATGAGGTATTTTGACAGAACATTCACATACCATATTGTTATAATGGTTCGATTTGATCACTAGCTATTGATGTGAATCTCTTACGGTGTCTAATTTATAAATTAAATTTGATCAGAGGTGGGTATGTATAGGAACAAAAAACATATGTAGAGGGCTGGGTACTATCTATAGTTTCAGGTCTGGGAATGTATCTCCTGTGGATAAGGAGGGAGGACTACCATACTAATTTTCAAGTTCTTTTTAAAGTTTTATTTAAAATATTTTATTTATTTATTTATTTATTTATTTATCATGATAAATTCACACAACATGAAACTCACTTTTTTCAAGGGTATAATTCAGTAGCTTTTGTTATATTTACAAAGTTGTGTGGCCATCAACATTCCCTAATTATGCAACATGTCAGCACCCCTATCTATTAACATGGACTGTTCATTCTCTATACCTCCAGTCCCTGACAGACACTAATCCACTTTCCATTTCTAGGAACTTGATTATTTGGGATATTTCATATAAATTAAATCACATAGTATGTGACCTTTTTATCTTTTTTTTTTTTTTCATTTAGGGTAATAGGCCCAAGGGTTTACATGTGGCAACATGGATCCGTACTTCCTCCACTTTCATGGCCACATAATATTCCATCATCTAGATACACCAGGCTTCATTTGTCCAATTTAAATCACTTACATTCAATTATTCAATTTAAATTATTTAAATTACTTAAATTTGGGGGCTCTTATGAATACTAGGAATTGCTAGGAACATTCGTGTATAAAGGCTGTATGTGAACATATGTTTTCAATTCCCTGGGTATATGTATACATGGAAAATTCCTGAGTCATGAAATAATTTTATGGTTTACGTCTCGAGGACTTGCCACACTGGTTTCCCAAGTGTCAGCACTATCTTATATTCCCTTTAGGAATAAAATACATCCTCACCAACCATTGTCATTGCCATCTTCTTTATTAGTGACATCCTATTGGCTATCAAGTAGTATTACAAATTAGTTTCAAATTGCATTTCTCTGATAGTTAATGTCATTGAATATCTTTTTAGGTACTTTTTGGCTCTTTGCAGATCATTTTTGGAATAATATCTATTCAAATACTTGCTGATTTTTAAATTAGCTATTTTCTTTTCATTTTTGAGTTGTAAGAATTCCTTATATATTCTGAATAGTAGTTCCCTATCAGATATACATTTTTCATATTTATCCCATTATATGTTTGTTGTCTTTTAACTTTCACGACACTCTCCTTTGAAGTAAAATTTTTAAATTTTTAAAATGAACTCCAGTCTATTTTTTATTTTGTTCTTGCTTCTGGCATTTATATCATATCTAAGAAACCATTGTCTAATTCAAAGTCATGAATGTTTTTGCCTGTGTTTTAAGATTTTTTGTGTGTAGTTTTACTTCTTATATTTAGTCTGTTCAGCCATTGGGAGTTAATTTTTTTGTGTATGGTAGGGGTCCTGTTTTAGTTTTTTTGTAGGGATATCTTATCTATTTGTTCTTGGACCATTTGGTTAAAAGACTCCTCTTTCTTTATTAAATTATCTTGGCTCTTTTGTAAAATTTCTGACAATGAATGTAAAGATTTATTTCTGGATTCTAAATTCTTGTCCATCGATTTATAAATCTACCCTTATCCTATGTCAGTACCGATGTCTCAATTAAGTACTGTCTTCATTACAGAGATAAGTTCTCCAAAAGTATTCTTGTTGTACAAGATTGTTTGGGCTTTTCTGGGTTCCTTGCGTTCCCAAGTAAATTTGAGGATCTTTTTGTCAGTTTCTACAATAAAACCAGCTGGTATTTTGATAAGGATTATGCTGACTTTACAGATCAATTTTGGGGGACTATTACACTTTTATCAATGTTGTCTTCCAACCCATGAGCGTGGGATGTCTTTGGATTTATTTAGGTCTTCTCTTCTTTCACAGATGCTTTGTATTTTTCAGTATACAAGTCTCGTACTTCTTTTGTTAAATTTCTTCTTAAGTATTTTATTCTTTTGGATACAATTTTATATAGAAAATTTTTATTAATTTCAATTTCAGATTCTTTCTAGTGTATAGAAGTGCAACTTATTTTGTATATTGGTCCTGTGCTATCAGTGTCTTACAATCCAAATGGCTAATTTCTACATTCAATGCTATACATCAAAGCATCATAAATAAAAGCTTTCTGTAAGTATAGCCAAATCTAAATGATCATACTCAATGCTCCTAATTTTAGAGTAAGGAGTATGATTAGGTAAAGAAGACCATATAATGCTAGAAAGAGCACATTATTCTTTCTAAGCATCATTCTTAAAAGCAGAATTATCAGCTTAAATCCTTTGAAAATGTCTATAGAAGCCAGATAGCTGTTTCTTTGCCTGTGCCAATGTATTTTTCTCACAATGAGGGGTCTGCATGTTCAGCCAATCAAATAAACTGTCTGGCTGAACATCCTAAGGTGCTTTAAAATTCAGTAAATAATACTAATCACTTCCATTTCAGTATTGGTATTAAAGGCCCTATTCATGCCAAAAGAAAAAAAAAGTCGAATGCAGCTGTTCTGTGCTTTCCTCTAGAACCTGTGTGTGGAAGTCATAATGAGAGATATGCTTGTATTTTATATCATTTGTATTTAAGAGGTTTAAAGTAGGCATGCATAAAGACGTAGTAGGAACTTGAGGAATACACCTCTTTTGGTTCAGAGAGGGGATAACATGAAGGTGAGGTTGTAATGTGATCAAAAGTGTATGGTTTCTATTTTTAGAAGAATGCTGAATGCATTGATCTTACCTTGAAATTTTAATTGATTGATGCTGTTAAATGCATCTTTGTAAAAATTTCAGAAATACTCTTTTTTTTTAATTTTTTTAATGTTTTATTAATTTTTGATACAGGAGAGACAGAGCATGAGAGGGGGAGGGTCAGGGAGAGAAGGAGACACAGAACTGGAAGCAGGCTCCAGGCTCTGAGCTAGATGTCAGCACAGAGCCTGACGCGGGGCTCGAACCCACGACCGTGAGATCTGACCTGAGCCGAAGTCGGAGGCTTAACCAACTGAGCCACCCAGGCGCCCCCAAAATACTCTTAAGTATTTACTCATAAGTACCTGGTGCTGGAAGAAGTTTCTAGATATGTATTGCATTTTTTAATTTAAATGTTCAACTTGATATCCTTATTGATCCACTGTAATTGTAGCAAAAATACATTCTGTGCTGTGAGATTTCTGTTAAAAATGTGCTTAACATTTCAAACAAATTATTTCTTGATCACACCTTCCAATTTGTACTCTTCCTTGGTTACTGTTTGCATTCATTTTAAAGCTCCAGCTCAAATTACAACTGTCATGCATTTGATATGTGTAAACAGTGGTTTCTTTGGTGTTTTGAATAAAAGAGCATGATTTTCCATAAACATAACGATCTGTAAAAAAAACAAATTTCTAACTCTTTGAACTTTGTTTACCTCTAGTCAAGACTTATTTCTAATTTTTTTTATGTCTTTATTTTATTTTGAGAGACAGAGACAGAGAGCAGGGAAAGGGTAGAGAGAGAAGAGACGCAGAACCTGAAGCAGGCTCCAGGCTCTGAGCCATCAGCACAAAGCCGGATGCAGGGCTTGAATCCCCGGACTGGGAGATCATGACCTGAGCTGAAGTCGGACGCTTAACCGACTGAGCCACCCAGGCGCCCCAAGACTTATTTCTTTAGATTTCTTTTGAGGAGCCCCTGGCTGGCTTGTCGGTAGAGCATGTGATTCTTGATTTGGGGGTTGTGAGTTGGAGCACCATATTAGGAGTAGAGATTACTTGAAAAAAATTCTTTTGAAAAGCACAGGCCACATTTTAATTTGGTTTTGCTGCAACAAAGATTTAATTACAATACTAATGAATGAAAATTCTTTACTAAGTATTCTTGCTTTTGATATACCCCTTGCCCTGTGAGGTGGTGAAGAACACAAATAATTGCCCAAGTTTGCTTGGCTTTTAAGTATAAATGGCCAAGTCTTTTCTTCATCTTAAATGGATAAAGATCAATTTTATGAAAAATGGTTCTGACAAAAATGGCCAAAGATTTTCTTATAAATTAGAGAGGAAGTAGAAGACAAATTGCATTTCATCTTTCCTTCAATCCCCTGTATGTGAGTTTCAAACACTATTCTCTCCTGGCCCACTGTCTCCCTCCATTCACCCTCCCTGCTCACCCCCGTATCCCCCAGTCCCACATGTACCTAACCTTTCCTCATTCTGTAATGCAAACAGCCAAGGAAATTGCATGTTGTATTTGTAACTTATTGGTCTTCAATCTTCTGGCATATTGAGCCCATCATTTACTTTAACATCGAAGCAAAAGGCTGAAGCTTCCATAATACACATCAGAAGAAAAGCATCATATTTCTAAAGACTTTGACATTGACTTATTTCTTACTGTCACCTTTTCCTCTCAATTTTTATCCCTCATTGAATGGTGAACCCCCTTGCTACCTCACCTCCCTGCAGCCTCTATCTTGACTCTACCTATATTGTTTCAAGGGTGGACACTTGCGTTTCTCCTCATTCCCTAAAACACCACTGATGTGAAGTTGTTTGGCTGAGAGATTTTCACTACAGGAGTGAAAATAACTGTGACTTATTCTAGAATAGAAGAGCATGCATTTTCCAACTGAATCTTAGACATCACTTTTCCCAGCAACTCATTTCACAAGGAAACTCCTATTAAAGTCTTCAGATCCAATCTTTCATGTGCAACCGAGGCTCACTTTCCTACTTTGGTGTTTTTCTCACCATCCAAGATCAGGAACAGTCTCCACTTCCTGCTATATTATTTTATATCTTACATCAAAGTAATGACTCACCTGACTTATCCAGGGGTTTCACGAACCAGTTTTAACTAAAAATGCCATCAGGTGTTTCTGCATATGGCAATTGTCTTGACGAGGCCTCCACAGGCCTAGTGACACAAACTGGAAGTCCCTTAAGATTAGATTTTTGCTTTACTGACTGCTCCAGGACAATTCTTAGACTAAGATGAAGACCCACATATGTACGCATTCTTTCATATCAGTGAGTGAGTGGAGAGCAATTTTTCTACCTGTCCACAGCAGGCCTCAACAGTTTTGGTTGTTTATCTTCAGATTTCATATTTTTTTCCAACAGGTTGACCCTGGAAAAATTTTGTCTTAGATAGCTAACCCAAATCATGACTTCCTGCCTTGTGAGTATGAGGACTTTTTTTCACCTCAAAACTTGGGTCTACGTTCATATGAAAGTATATGTGTTTGGGTATTGACCCTTAAGAGTATATAAAATCCAAAAGGTTCTAAGAATTCAGTGGTGTTATACATAAATTTGATTTGTTAACCGCATAATACCTCCATGCACACTTATGTGGAAACTCTTATTTATTTTGCTACAGACAATGTGTGGTTCATGTTGAGATTTGCAGAGGACTTACGATAATCTTGATGTCTCCAGTGTCTGAAGTCCATAGATGGGAAAATTGAACATAATTCCATGTAACCCTCTGGGCTCCCCTTCCTTACCTGACCAAGCTGTGTGCCAATAGATCCTTTCTTCAGTGAACATAAACCAATGGGGCTGGACTCTGTAGGAGAGGAAAATCTCCTTTCTTCTACCTATCTTGTGTTCTCCAGTGTCCTGTAAATGAGAGTGACCAAGACAGATTAATAAGACAGTAACAAAGAGATCTATGTCTCAGTTCTCATGGGAATACTCAGAGATGAGTAACTCAATGGTGTGGTTAGGATTGGGTTTGTAACTTAGGTTAACAGAAAGAAAGAAAGAGAGAGAGAGAGAGAGAAAGAGAGAGAGAGAGAGAGAGAAAGAAGAGAAGAGAAAAGAAAGAAAAGTGAGTTCTGGGCTGGAAGTCAAGTTACAGGAAGATGAGTAGGAAAAGTGGGCTAAAGAAGGATTGCTAAGTAAGGCTTCCCTACATATACATGTGGATGCCTTTTCCCTTTGATAAGAGTTCTGCTCCTTCTGGTAGCAGGGTTGAAGACATCTCTGCAAATGGAAACTCCCTATATAAATGTAAATTTCCATTACCAAAGGAAGACTTGTGCCTGTTCTTAGAGCTTTTCTCCTCTTAATGGTCTTCAGTTAAAAAAATAATCCAGATGCCATGTAAGTATCTCTTGGGGCAGTGAATTATGGGGGCCCTTCAACTCGTTAGGCCTTTTCTTTCTTTACTTGTCCTTAAGGAAATATGACCGTTTAAACATTGGCTTTTGGTCATAATGCCTCAACCCAAAATTCAATTTCCAGGGACTGGGCTGATATTTTCAGATAGGATGGGCCTTCTGGTACTTCTCAAGTCATGGCAATAGGGAGGATACACACACATTTAAGTTTCTGTGTTGTTTGTGCCAACTTTGTCTCATGAAGACTGTCAACTTCCTAGAGGTGAATTGTCTTATCTTTTCAACCTCCTTTAGATGACACATAGCAGAGTCCCTGTGGACAAAGATACTGAAGGAAGCTTTGGATAATGTGTTTTTGCCAACTGGAAGTCTCTCATTTAAAAAGTTTAGACACCTTATTTTCAGAGTGAATTGGCCAAGTAATAATAATTACCTCAGCCCCTGATATATAGCCAAATTAATATGGTTTAGTATGCATGTTATAAAGGGTAAGTAATTTCATAACAGTATATATAAATATAGAAATTTTCCTCGAAGATGATTAAATATATAAGGAAAGATTTTTGAACACATGGGAAAAGTAAAGTAATACATCATCTTTATTGATTTTTTTTTGTGAGATACAACTTATTTTTCATTTTCTAAGTTCTTCCTAAAGTTAATATGTGAACGATCTGAGGCTGCAGTAGTCTAGCACATTCTATTTTCTGCATGCATATTGCAAGAGTACTTTTAGGTTCATCCTTCATCTCGGTTAGAAATCCTTAACTGGACAAGCCTAAAAGGGTTAATCCGGTTGCTAAGTCAGTATGAATGGAGATCACGGATTACATTATACACAGAACAATGTGGTCCCCTTTGCAGAGACAGGAAGGAACTGAGGGTTGAAACCTCACAAGCAGTTGAAGGATTCCTTTAGGAAGGCATCTCAGGTATATAAAAATTTTATAGACATTGTCATTAAAACCTCTTGTTCAGCAATTAAAACAATTTGCTTCATAGAAATGGACTTCGCTTTGTTGTTTTATGCTGTTCTGAACATCTTAAAGCTTTCTGAATGCCAGTCTTTTGATCTATAAAAATGATAGCGATTTTAAGATACAGCAGAGAAAAAGTGGGGCATTTCACAAGAATTGTAATCTTCCAAATGTCTCTTTTTGTTAAAGTAACTATAAATGTTTTAGAAAACAAAATGTTTTAGAAATCCTTTGTAAGGATGGCTGGGTGTCTATGTGTTCTCTGTGTCTTATCTCTGAAAGAAAAATAAAAATCAATGATTTATAAAAATAACTTGAAAAAGATTCAAGAGAAAATTGACTTAAATTTAGCATTTTCTAACTTCTCCTAAAGAGAGAAAATCAAGTCTGCATAATTTTGTATGGGAATAAATGGGACAGAAATACCAATTCAACTAGTGTATTTTGATCTTAATCTTTACCCAAAAAAAAGTTTAACAATCTATCTCTGTCCTGGCAAATTCTCACTTTCAAACTCATCCCTCTATAGAGATCCAAAGGGTTTATCTAAAGGGCTATGTATATCTGATACTTTGTGAATATATACATAGCTTGCCAAAGCAATGAAAAGAAGTATTCAAATATTTAAATAAACATTTGGAAATGATAAAGTATTAGTATTTCTTTAAAGTTAATAATCAAATTTCAATGACTCAGCTTATAAAAACCTTGTGGCGAGCTGTGTGTAACTTACTAAATATCATAGACCTAGAAGGACATGATTTTTTGTAACTGCTGACAAATAACAAGTCATTTAAAAATTTTTTAAAATGCCTTTAAAATTTATTTTTGAAAGAGAGAGAGACACAGAGCATGAGTGGGGGATGGGTAGAGAAAGAGGGAGACACCAAATCTGAAGCAAGCTCCAGGCTCTGAGCTGTCAGCACAGAGCCTGATGTGGGACTCAAACCCTCAAACTGCAAGATCATGACTTGAGCCAAAGTTGGATGCTCAACCAGCTGAGCCACCCAGGTGTCCCTAAAACATGAGTCATTAATGTTTGACACCTTTTGTTTGTAGTAATAACTTATTGTTTCTAAAATTAAAAAGTATTTTAAATCTTTATTCATTTTGAGAGAGAGAGAGAGAGAGAGAGAGAGAGAGAGAGAGAGAGAGAGAGAGCTCAAGCCAGCAGGAGCAGGGAAGGGCCAGAGAGAGAATCCTAAGCAGGCTCTGCACTGAGAGCACAGAGGCAGATGAGGGGCTCCAACTCATGAACCATGAGATCATGACCTGAGATGAAACTAAGAGTCAGATACTTAACCAACGGAGCCACCCAGACACCCCTGTAAGTAGTAAAATTTTAAAGATGACATATTTTGGCAAATATAAAGCACACATATGATGAACCATTTCTTCTATAGAATCATAAAATATTGGGGGAAAAATCACATAAAAGATAGACTTATCTTTAACAACAGTGACTTCATAGGACAGTGAAGACATAAGTAGGTCTGAGGTGGAGAAAGAGGAGAGGCAGAAGCCCAGGAGGAACAGAGAGAAAGGAACAGCAAGTTTCTGTGTCTGTTATGGACAGTTGCTGAGTGCCTATGCCAGGCTGGCCATTGGGCTGGAGGCTCCCATCAACCATAAATAAGGCATGTTCCCCACCCTCAAGGAGCTTAGCGAGCAACAGTGAAGGCCGGCATGTAAACAAGTAATCACAAAACAAAGAATAAATAAATGCTATAATCAGGTTATACACTGGATACTATGGAAGCACAAGAAAGAAGACAATTGGTAAGTATCATCGAGCTCCACAAAGTCACCGAGAGGATTCCAGCAAGTATGTAAGGTTCTTTCTATTGTTAGGTCTTTCTATTTCCCTCTTTTAAAAGTGTTTCTATAGCAGGTGGAATAAAAAGGAAAGAAGAGAGATGAATTTATCTTCACAGTGAGGAGTAGGATAATTCCACCAACACGTTAATAAATTTCTTTTTCTAAAACAGCTGACTTGTCCCCAGAAGAGGCATCTTTATTTACTTAGCGCATCCTGAAGCAATTCTAGAAAGAAGCAGGATAATTCTTTAAAAATGAGATGAAATATTGGCAAGAAGAAATATCGACACTCATTAGAAGCAAGAAATGGGTTTTCATCCTTTTCCATGTGGCAAATGGTATCGTAGGCCCTTCATGTATGTTTTCTCATTGAACATTAGAACAGAGGCTTTCCCTAAAATTAGCCCAGGTAGATAGAGGACTCCTCGCATAGTCTGGCAGTAGAAAAACTCAGAAAGCCTCTCGTTTTTTGTAAAGATTGGATGGGGTGCCTGAGTGTCTCAGTTGGTTAAGCATCTGACTTTGACACAGATCATGATCTCGCAGTCCATGGGTTCGAGACCCATATGGGACTCTGAGCTGACAGCCCAGAGCCTGGAGCCTGCTTCAGATTCTGTGTCTCCCTCTCTCTCTCTCTCTCTGCCCCTCCCCACTTGGGTGTGTGAACATGCAGGAGCTCTCTCTCTCTCTCTCTCTCTCCCTCTCTCTCTCTCTCAGAAAATAAATAAGTAAAATAGAGGTGCCTGAGTGGCTCAGTAAGCTAAGTGTCTGACCCTTGGTTTTGGCTCAAGTGCCACATCATGCACAGTACTGACAGTGTGGAGCCTGATTGGGATTCTCTCTCTCTCTCTCTCTCTCTCTCTCTCTCAATAAATAAACAAACTTAAAACAGTTTTTTCTTTGGAGAGGAGCCGGGTGCAATCCTTATAGGAAAGTTATTTGAAAGCTTGTCCTTCCTATCCATCATCTACCTTGGGCCACTTGGAGGCAAACACCACGCCCAAAATACTCACAGGCGAAGATGTGTTCTTCCCATTGCTAACATGTTTGTCTGTTCCATTGCTGCTTAGGTGAAATTGGATCACTTGTTTAAGATAATAAGTGCCAGATCTTTCCATGGTAATGATACATTTTTCCTTTAGTAATAAGTAAGTAGTCTGTGGAGGGTTACTTTGAGATAATGTGAATATCCTGTTCCCAACAATCTTTCACCCTGTGGTTTTAGCGTTTGTCAATAACCCTTTCCTAAACCACTTATACTGCATGTTGCAAACCGTGCTCCTTTAATCCTATCATTCCTTCTGTGTTTATTATCTGACCTTCTTCAGTATAGAAAAGATTTATCCTCTACCTCACCACTCAAATACACATCTTATGAATATCACTCTGAACTCATGGATTCATTTTTATTCAATATGTTCCACTCTCATCACTATCATTATTTTGCTGCTTGTATTGTTCCAAATTTGGCCAGTGGGAGTCCCAGCAAGCCATCTCCCGAATGTCTTTTGACAGTCTCCATTAATCTTTGACTACTTTCTATTCTATTTCACTTTGCCTTTTCTCTGCCCCAGCCCTGAGATCAGCCATTTCTCTAAGAAAACTTAGACCCTTTATATGGGGAATTTGGTCATTGATTTTCTAATATTAAACCATCTTTGCACTCTTGGAATAAATCTCATGGAATTATTATTCAATCTTCTTTTTTTAATATTTTGTATAGGATTTTTACATCAATATTCATGAGTAACTGGTGTATGGTTATTTCTCTTATGATATATTTATCAGGTTTTAAGATTCATGTTATCTTGCTTCATATAAAAAAGTTAAAGCATCTCTTCTTTTTCCTATCATCTGGGACGATTTAAATATCATTTGGATTACCCGCTTTGTGAGAGATTATTAACATTGTCCTGAAGTTCCATAATTGACAAAAGTAGCAAAACCACCTAGATTAATTTTTTTTCTCTTTATTTTCTTAGGGAAGGGTGTGGAGCTATTTCTTTGATAATTGTTGTTATCTCTTCTATGAACATTGGTCCATTTCATTATTCTGTCTTTACTGAGAGCACTTTTAGTAAATTTAATTTTCCTACAAAATTATCTATTCCTTCTGGGTCCTACACATTTATTTGCATAATATTGTCCAAAGAAGACTGCTACGAAATTTTAGTATCTCTGTTTCAATGATTAGTTCTTATTCCCATGAGTTGTGTTGATTCCTGTAGCTATTGGTTTGGTGATTTTGTGATTTTTTTAAGGGAAATAACAGTTTAACTTACATAACAATAACGCTGCTAGTTAGTACCCTCTAAAATGATTTTATACCTAATGGGTTGCAATTTGCAATTTAAAAGGAACTCCTCCAAGATCTATTCGTTAGTCTTCAAAGCAAGAAAGTTAGCATACGCCTAAAACATTTTTAAAAGCTAAGACTTTTGAAGAATGTACTCACGAGGTATAAAATTTCAGGCTATTTTATACCATTTATTTTTGGAGATCCAAGGGTGGGATTCATTGCCTATTGTGTGTGTATGTGTATGTGTGTGTTCTTAATGCAGTTCAGTTCTTGTCCCTGAATATACCTTAATTAGTGAGGGATTATAATTAATTAATCTATATCTTTGACCTCAAACTTGACTTATTTCAAACCAATGAGAATCTCTCTTATTTTGTAATGTCTCCTAAGGAAGAGATTTTATTGTATATTAATATTAAAGGCATAGACGATTTAGTGATGATTGGCCTTTTACTCATTCCCAGTTTGGTAACAGGTGTATGTTTAGCTCTTCTTGCTCCTGTTCAAACTTCATCAACTACAACCTGGATAATGTGGATCTACTTCTCCATACAGTAACTATGGTTTTCACTTCCACTCTGCCATTGTTCGCTAAACCAAAACACCCTCCTCAAAAAGATTCTCAGCTGAAGTTCGGATATCAGTAGAGCAAAATGTTTAAAAGGTCACTTTTAATAATGATAAAAATGAAGTTAAATATACTTTATAGCTTTTATAATCTTGGCAGTCAAAGCAAACTACAGGGAATGTGTAGTCAGTTGACATTTGTACAACCGATATCCAGTCATATATCAAGTATTTAATGAATCTCAGTGGTGGTCTTAGTAAAGTGCAAGGCAAAGTTCTAAAAAACGCCAGAAAAAGAGAAAAAGAAGCCTAGGGTGAGAAGCATTGATTACCCATTATAGTGGTTTGAGTATCCAGAACTATATAGGAGCCTCAGCGGGGTTCCGGAAGTAAGAATCTTTCCAATGCTTCTCACTCTTAGGCTTATTATGTCTTCTAAGTCAGTCTTTTCCTACAGATACATATCTCTCAATGTTTTCATTTTTATTTTTTTCGTGTGTGTGTGTGTGTGTGTGTGTGTGTGTGTGTGTACCACTTACCTACCCTGCAAATACTAGAAACTATGTCACTAGTGGGAAATTAAATGCATGACTAACTGTTAAATTTCTTTGGCTCTTCCATTTAAAAAACTATTACTTAGCATTAAGAAGTCTCCTAAAGTGAATGAATCTGATTTAATTTGGAAAAGGTTAAGCCCTGTGAAATTAAGTGGGTTTTTATCACCCTATACTCTGAGCCCTTTTTTCATTCTGCCATGGCCTTAATGTATATTTGTGCTGTGGTATTTGCTTGGATAGAACTATAGCAAAGTATGAGAAAGGAATGTTTTAATTTCATTTTCTTCTACTTTTCCACTTAAAGTATAATCTGCTGCGCTATTATTAAAATTATGTAACAATTAGAGCTAAAATATTCCTTTGAGTCTAATGTCCTTATCAATTTTCTGTATACAGTAACTTGCCCAATGTACCCCAGAGAAAGAAGCACAACCATTTTTTTTATCCAGAGTAGTAAATGATATTCTTAGAAATAATAACCTTATTTAACAGGAAGGTCTCATTTCATAAGTTTTAATAAAGATATCAAAATAAGATGAATTCCTTTATCATAAAAAGTAGAAGTATTCTGTTTTTTATATATTTGCATTTAGTTCAGATTGATTTTTGTAATTATATATTTTTAAATAGTTATCAAAATTTTCTTTGGAAAAAAATTTTCACTTTTACTCCTGTCTCAGAATTCATTGGGGGAAATACATCATTACATTTTAGATAATCAGCAATTTTTTCTACTAGTGTTTTAATAGGTAAAATAAAACATCAATTCAGATATAGTTATATGTGGAAAATAGTGTAAATGGAAAACAAGTTTTGCAAAAATAACATGCTTAGTTTTCAATTTACGTAAATGAAATCTGAAACAAAAAGAAGGAAGCTTTTAAAAAAATACCCTCAGACTTCTTCAAGATAAACGTCTCCCTTAGTTCTTCCAAATGCAGTTAATTTTAATTGAAAGACATGTGAAGTGCTATATTTAGCTAATATCATTCATTAAAGAATCACAGATGATTTATAGCCTTTCAAGTAGATAAAGTTATCTATATGTAGGTACATATGTGTGTCTGTATACCTGTATGTGTGTGTATGTATATATATGTATGTATGTATGTATGTATGTATGTATATATATGTGTGTGTATATATGTGTGTGTGTGTATATATATATAAATGAATCCAGGCAGACATGGAGGAAATAAGAATTCATATATTGAATGGAAACATGCTACCTGAATTATTATACATGTACTTCTTGCCATCATTTTATATAACTATACTATATTGAAACAAAAAGATTCTTAGGGATTGTATGGACCAACTTCCTTCTTTTACAGATGAGTAATTCCAAGGCCAATGATGGTAAAGATGTTATTTGAGGGTGCTTAAGTGGAGGTCATGTGCTACTGGGGCAGCAGAGGAACCAATAGAAAGCTGTTTCTTAAGGTGTAGGAGCAAATCTCTCATGTCTTAACCTTCTTTTTAAAAATTTTTTTTTTATTTTTGAGAGAGAGAGAGATAGAGTGAGAGCAGGAGAGGGACAGAGAGAGAGGGAGACACAGAATCTGAAACAGGCTCCAGGCTCTGAGCTGTCAGCACAAAGCCTGACGTGGGGTTGGAACTCGGGAATTACCAGATCATGACCTGAACCGAAGTTGGACGCTTAACCGACTGAGCCATTCAGGCGCCCATGCCTTTACCTTCTTAAACACAACAGTCTAAAGATGGACCAGGAGGCAGTGCAAGGTTCTGTATGCATAGTATCATGCTGAAGACAAGGCTGGTCTAGGGAATTCACTATTAGGAGATCAACACTGTAAACTTAACAGTAGGCATTTCACAAGTCAGTCCGGGGTGATGTATAACAGGAGATTCAGGGAGAATGTGAGCTAAGGAGCATGAAATGTACCTTGAAACAATAGGAAATTACTGACATGTCTAAGGCAGTGGTATGCTGTGATCAAATTTGTGTTTTTGTAAGATCATTGGTTGCAGCTTGGAGGAAATATTTGAGAAAACCAGATTTGTTCCAGGGAAGTTATTTAAGAGGCTGTTGAATGATCCAGGCAATAAAGTCTGAGAGCTAAGACAAAGGCGGCAGCAGTGGTAAATGAAAGCATGGATTCTGGAGGTACCAGGGAGTTAGAATACATGAAAAGTGGTGACTGATTGTAGGTGGACGTGAATGAAGGGCAGTGGTTTACAGAGCCTGGGATTCTGAGTCAGGCATAACTGTATTTAGGGGAGAAATGAATGGCTGTTGGAAATATCCAAAGAGGGTAAGATTTGGTGAAACATGTTGCAATTGAGAAGTAGAGGGGCTGCGAAGTGGAAATGTCTGTTAGAGAGCTCCACTGATTTTTGTGGAAAAGAAAGTTTGAGATCCTTCAATCTGGAAGGAGCAGTTAAAGTCATGTGTGTAGGTGTGATCATTCACATATCATGTAGAAGCTATGACAATTAAAGCAGGGGGGACGGAATGCTAAGATTTCAAGAGGACTACATTTTAAAATAAAATATATAATGTCCTAGAAATCAAAAGTTTTACAAGAAAAAAGTAAACGTTTTCTAGGAAGGCTGTACCATTTCATATTTCCACGGGTAATAGGTGAGTAATCCAGTTTCTCTGCATCCTTGCCAGCATTTGGTGTTGTCATTATTTCTTATTTTAACCATTCAGAAACATATGTAATGATATATTGTGGTCTTAATTTGCATTTCTTTAACGGTAAATGAAGTGAAGCAATTCGTATGTTTATTTGACATCTGAATGTCTTCTTTCTAAATGTCTGTTCATGACTTTTCCCCATTTTGTAATTGTATTAGTGTTATTTTTATTATTGAACTTTGATAGTTGCTTGTATGTTCTAGATACTTGCTCTTTGCAGTATATATGGTTTATGGTTTGCAATTACTTTGTCCCAGACTTGTTTTTGTTTTTGTTTTTATCCTCTTATCATGGTATTTTTATTTTTTTTTAATTTTTTTTAATGTTTTTATTTATTTTTGATACAGAGAGAGACAGAGCATGAGAGGGGAGGGGCAGAGAGAGAAGGAGACACAGAACTGGAAGCAGGCTCCAGGCTCTGAGCTAGCCGTCAGCACAGAGCCTGACGCGGGGCTCGAACCCACGAACGTGAGGTCTGACCTGAGCCGAAGTAGAGGCTTAACCGACTGAGCCTCCCAGGCGCCCTGTCATGGTATTTTTAAAAACAAAACTTTTAAATTCCGTTGAAGCTGAACTTGTGAAATATTCCTTTTATGAATCGTGCTTTTGGTATGAGTCTAAGAGCTCTTTGTTTAAACTAGATCACAAAGATTTTCTATTTTTAAAATTATTTTATAGTTTTACATTTTACATTCAAGTCCTTGATGCCTTTTAATTTTTGTAAACATTGTGGGGTGTATGTTAATGCTCACTTTTTTATTTTTCATTTTTTGGCCTATATCTAACTGCTCTAGCATCATTTATTGAAAAGTCAGTTTTTCTTCCACTCTAATATTTGCGTACTTCTGTCAAAAATCAGTTGGAGGTATTTGAGAAGGTCTATTTCTGGGTTCTCTATGTGATATCCTGATTTCTGTGTCTATTCCAAGGTCAATTTTAAATTGTTCTATTGTTGCTATACATTGAGTCTTAATATTGGTTAGAATGATCTCTCCCCTTTGCTTTCAAGATTGTTTTATCTATTCTAAGGCTTATACCTTTCCATATCGATTTTAAAATACACTTGTCTATGTCTACCAAAAACTCTACTGAGATTTTGAAGAAAATTAACTTAAACCTATAGGTAAATCTGGGGAGAGAATTAACATCTCTACTACTGAATCTTCTAACCCTCACTGTAGTGTATCCATTGATTAATTCACATTTTTTTGGTTTGTTTGTTTTTTGTTTTGTGTGCTTGTTTTTACTTTTATTTTGTTTTGTTTTGGTTGGGTTGGGTTTTTTGTTTGTATCTGTAGTTTGTAATTTTCAACAAAAAGATCCTATACATGTTTTGTTAGGTTTGTATCTATTTTATTTTCTTTGGAATGGTATCGATTTAAAATTTTGGTTTTCACATGCTTATTGTCAGGGTGCACTTGATTTTTGCGTATTAATTTGGATCCTAAAAGCTTGCTGAATCAGTTACCATTTCTAAGAGGGTTTTTCCGTGGGAAGGTGGTAAATACTTTGAGAAGGAAGATCATCTTCTGAAGGTGAGAGATTAAGAAAAGAATAGTTCTGTGAAGAGAAGTGTGCACTTGGAAAACCTCAGGAGCAGAGGAAAGAATACTGGCCAATAAAGGACTTGTAAAAAAAAGTCCTAGTAATCCAGAAGCTAAGTGAGAGTCCTCTGTCTACATCGCGATGTGGTGTGTCTCTGTCAGTCCAGGTACGAGTGAAAAAGTGACAGTGTTTGGATGGCTCCAATGCTGAGGTGTTGTGGGGGGATGGGAAGGGCAAAAGGAAGTGGAGAAAATCAACATTGGTGGCAGCTTGTGGAGCTGTTTTCTGAATAACTATCTAGTCAGTGACCACAACTGCCATGAGTTTAACCTGGAATCATTGTAGCATGGCTATCTTTCTCACTGACATAAAGACTTAGTCAAGAAAACTCACTTGGGACAGATTTGGGAAAGTTTTAAAATTTTAAATTATTATTTTTTGCATTGCTTTATCTCTCACTTAGAATTAAATTAAGAGAATAGGAATCTTTCATTATTTATTTATTTGAAGTAGGTATAGACTGACTTCTGGAATACACAAAAGTGGTTTGAAGTAGTCCTGATCTTTAAGGAAAAGTGTAATTTTGTAAAGAAAGGAAATGAAACATTTCGATCCATTTCAGAATAAAATAAGAGTTTACACAGTAGATTGACATTTGTATGCAAGCACAACATATGACCAAAGATATGCTAAAATAATGTAATGCTCAGGAGTTACTTGCTGAATTTGTAAGAGTGTATTATTTTTTAGGCAGAAAGCTAGAGAATATAATGCCTTCTTGTTTTACTTTTTTATCAAGTGAACATTTTAAATTTTTTTCATTTGAATTTCTAGTTGTTATCATTTGTCACAGAAATCTTTCTTAGTGATCTTTGGTGTTTCTATGTTATGTTTGCCGAGTGATACCTTATCTGGCAGGAACAAAACAGCTATAATGAATGTTCAAAAAGCACATATTGGCATATTGGGCCCTTCCTTGGTAATGTAAACCTGAGCTCACATTTCAGGGAGTTTTCTTTCAGTGAAATATGATCTGGATAGCAGTGATTCTTTTGGTTTATTATTGTAGGTTTGTATGAGCTATTTTAAAGCCAAGAATTCTATTGTGTCCCTGATACGGCACTCTATATTTTCTTACTCTTGTGTTTTTTTTCCAAAGAATGGGAACAGGGTTTTGTCTGAAAGAAAAAAAAAATTAACTTGCCAAGGTTGGAATCCAGCGAAAACCTTGAGAAAAACAAAACTGTATACCTGATCAAAGACTGATCTTGCCTTCTCAAGTATATTATCTCATTTCTTTAAAGGAATAATTTTAAAATAAGCTTTTTTGAGTACTTTGTTTTCCCCACCCCACCTCATATGCTATCTCAGTAAACATACCTCTCTTTGTTTCTTTGTCTCTATTTTCATTTCAGAAAATAGCAGCCCCTTTAGTTTGCCCTGCAGTCATTGTGTTGATAAGCCTACGTAAATTATGGTGAGTATAAAAGCCCACATTATTGTAGGCATTAATAAAACTTAAAAATTTATTAATGTTAGGAATGAATACAGTTCCTGTAGTCATCACATTATCAATACTTACACTGCATTTAGAATTGTTATTTTCCATTTATATTTTCACCCAGGTAATCAAATGAAGGCATTTTTAATAATCTATTTTTCAGAGCAGGCTGATTGATTATAGCAAATGTAATTTCCCATCCTACTTGAAGATCCATTTTCATATTACACAAAGCATTTGAACACTGAGTTAGTACAGGATAGTAATAGCATGAAGATAATGTTTTTCTATAGGAGGGAATAATGCAAGCGTTTCTATTTTATGATGTTCTGTAGAGGACATATATGAGTCTTTATATTATCTACCTTCCCCAACAATGCTACGAGGCCATTGCAAACTACTTTCTGCCTAGATTTTCTTAATAATGGCCAAAAGAATTAGGTACTTGTATTTGTTTTCAGGGACTGCCATGACCAAGTGCCGCAGATGGGTAGTTTAAACAACAGCAATTTATTATGTCAATGTCTGGAGACCTAGAAGCCTCAGATCAAGGTGTTGAGCGGTGGGTTTCTTCTGAGGGCTGTGATAGAAGAATCTGTTCCAAGCTTCCCTTACTGGGGTGAGAGCTTCCTGACTTCTTTCTGGGTCTTCACTTTATCTTCCCACTGTACTTGCCTGTGTTCACATTTCCCCTTTTGTACAAGACAGTGGTCGTATTGGACTAGGGTCCACTGCAGTGACTTCACCTTAAGTCGATTACCTCTGTAAAGACTCTATCTCCCAATAAGGTCACATTCTAAAGAACTAGGGATTCAGATAAGCACTTGATTTTACTTTATGTTGTCCTGCCATTCATCTTTGTTGTGCTCAAGGGCTCAAGGAAGGCCTCCCAGAGGTGATAACATACAAAATAAAGTGGGGAGTACAGCATGATGAGAAAATACGTTTTGCGGGGAGAGTTACGCAAGGCAGTCCTTTAAGGTTCCCACAAACCTTAAGTTTTGTACATCCGTTTGGGAGACGCTTTGTTCATTTTACTATAGGCAATGGTCTCGAAGAATGTTGCTTGCTAGAAAACATTTGTTGAGTTTCTCGCACGTGAGAAGTGATGTGTTGACACCACGGAGGCCCAGAGTTGAGCGTAATGCTCTTCTTGCCCTGAAGAAGCTGTGATTTATCCCCAAGCATGTGAGACTGCCACCTATATTCTCTCCATCACCCCTGGAATAGTAGACACGGGCTCTTATTTTTTTCTCTAAAAGAGAACCTGCCAATCCCCCCTCCCTTCCCGTGCAGGTATTAATCATCCAAGCTCCACTGTTAAAAGGACAGCATTTATTTAGTGGGCCAGTGAGTACTGAAGCGATTTACTGATATTATCACATTTTGATATCCATTGTCAAGTTTGCTGGATGCCTAATTTGCTCTCATACACTAAAATTTGTGAGATCATGGGTTTTTAAAAAAATCATTAGAGTTTCTCTGACAAAATATGTTAGACTGTAGAAAAGATCTTTTAGAACACTGGAAGGGGGTAGCAGCTCTGCCGTATGAAGAAATGGCCTTTTTCTTAGTCAAACATAGTTGCTTTCATTTATGACCCAATATGAAAAGACAGGTTCCTAAAGAAAGTTGCCACATTTTCATACTGTTCAGAAATACTTTAACCTGATTTTGCTTATTGCCCAAATGACTAACCCATGAAAGCATGTGATCTTAAACCATTAATTGTCACAGATTCTAAAACCTCCCTACGAGTCAACGCATGGAGCATTATTATGAATTATAAGGAGTCTTAGCAACGTGCATTCCTATTGGCATCAAAGCAGTTAAAGCCAGTGAGGCAGGACTAAATTGTTGTGACATTTTCCCAGCCCCACTATTACCTGTCAAATTGGAAAAAAATCAAGGCATCAGGACAAGCTTACGTATTGATGTGCTCACTCTTGTTATTAATTGAAGTAAATGGATAAGCTTGTCCATCAACAGTACCAAATACATCTGCTCATTGTTTTAAAAAAACTCTCCTTAACCTTCTGTTTCTTACAGGTCCCTGGGATTTGAAAAATGCTTCGTTCTCTATTCAAGGACCATGATGACGATTGTGTTTGTTCTACAGTTTTTTTTTTTAATTTGCTGACAAAGTGAAATATGGAATACTGTGTTCGCTTATTTCATGTTTGGATCACAATGGATTGAGTTATATAAAGTAGGACATGGACAAATTACAAAAACCAGAACAAGCAGGGTCCCTAATAGTCTTATATAACTGCAAACATTCTACATCTGCTTTAATCCATCATCTTTGCTCCTCGCATAAAACAGTGTGCTTTTTCTCTCTCTGATTTTTAAGTAAAGGAGAGAGGTTTCTATACTGTAAAACTGAAAAACTTTTGATGGGAAAGTAACTCAAAAAGATGCAAAGGGGGAAATCCCTTCGGATATTTCATTTGTATGAGTCTATTAACTCCCAAAGTACATTGCAAACTGTGAGAAAGCAAAGCTCTTCTAAATCGTCTTTTGCCTGAACACGGTGTTTGTGAGAACATTTCATTGGCATGTAAATAAAGAAGTCATCCCCAAATGCGCTGAGATGTGCAAGAATTTTCACCTAAATTGATAAGAGCAAAGGAGGGAACAAAGTAATGTTTTTAATTTTTTAAAAATGCAGCAAAAACGATTAGCTTACGTTCCTCTGTGATGTTTCAGTGTAATCGAGAAGATGGTAGTTGTTAGCCTGGCCTAAAGAATGCACCAGAAACATGGCTTTTATTTCTTTCTTGTAATGATATTAATGCAGACAACTGTTTTTATCCTGCCTTCTGACGATATTTAGAATTTCTACTGAAGGGTAGGAATAATAATTCTGAAGTGTCTCAATGTTTGCAAAATATTTGCTACTAAACATTATGAAGCCACAGAAAGTGAAAAGGCAATTAAGATTCACTAATGCAACACGTCTTATTTCATATAAGAAAATCAGACAGCTGAAAGAAAAGGGCTCACCCACTAGAGAAGATGGGGGAAATTTTACACATAAAAATGAAAGCGGTGATGGCTTAGAAGTTTCTCCATATGTTTTTATGCATTATGGTATTGAAGAGTCCTTCCAAGTCTGACAAAACTTGAAGTCCTACTGAAGCCTGAGCAGAGGTGAATGTTGACGAAGGGGACAGAAATAACAGATTAAATCTTGTCTTTCTTCATCCCGTGTTCTCTTTTGTGTAATCGATATTGGCATTTTTGTCTTCCAGAAGGGTCTCCTTAGCTCCCTAAGGCTCTGCCTGGAACTCCAGATTGCCGCCTTTGTAAATAACGTACATAAAGAAGGGCTGTTAAACTCTTGTTGAGTTATTTTTGTTTTGCACTTTGCACCTTCAGTGCATATGAGAACTACTCCCACACCATTTCCTGACAAACCAAATCTTGCTGTGAAGGCTGGAAACGTTACTCGGTTACACCCTATTTTTAGGACTTGTAATGAAGAGAAAATGTGGTGTTATAACACCCATCCGAACACTGGCGCCCCAGTAGACGACAGCACAGTTTTAAGAGCTAATGCAGACAATTTATACAAAAAAGACCAAATTGTGACCGATTCTGCAAATAAACAGACAACAGATCACTAGGAGTTGGGATGCGGTCTAGCTGGGAGTTGCAAACACCCGACTTGATTCTCCTGAAGATCACAGATGGCCTAGAATAGTAACAGCAGTTACCCAGGAACCGGACTTGGAAGGATGCTAATTTTAGTATTAAAAAGGAGAGTGGAAGTCAATCCAAAAATCTCTGCTGCTGCTTTGGAAATCACATCTTAAAATGCCTTTTACTTTCCAAATAATAACAGCTAACTTTTATTGAGTGGTTACTGTGTGCCAGGCATTTGTCCACACGCTTTACATATATTAGCTCATTTAGTCCTTTGGACCACCCTATGAGGGAGGTACTATTATGACTATTATGACAAACTGTTGCAAACATGGCCAAGGTCCCGCAGGCAGAAATCCAGACCCAGGGAGTCCTGGCCACTGCTGGCCTTTCTTCTGACCTTCTTATTGCCGTGCAGGTCGTTTTCAGAAGCTACCTTTCACTTTCTTGGTAACTTCATGCTCCTTCTTATCACTTCCTGACACACCTGCAGAGCAGACAGACAGATACAGAAGAAAAGGGACAAGCTGGGATGTGTGCCAGTTACAAATGTCCAATGCTGGTGAAATTTCTACAAATATAAGGCCTATGGTACTTGGTGTTGCACAGCATGCTACCGATGGCTGCACACATGGCTTTTATCTTGAGTCTGTGCTGGTTAATCTCTAACCCTCAGTTCCGTAAACTCTGCCACTGGAAATCCTTGGGGTTCTATATCTGATCAGATTCTGACCGCCCCCCACCCCTTTTTCTCCCCGTAGATTTCCTGTAAGTCTAAACAAATTTAAGCTTCAAGGTCCCTAAATAGCACTGACCCTAAGTTAATGGGAAGGAGTCTAACAATGTGTTCACATGATGATACATTTTAGTAAAATTGACAAAAATAGGCTATTTTATCTGCAACTGGGTAAGACTGCTGTCGCTTGCATTTAAACTTCCCCAAGCATTGAAGTAGGTGCAGGTATTTTGGGGATCATGTTAAGAAAGAGCTGAGCTGGGGATACTTCTAATTTAACTAGAATGGATTATGCCTGGTGGCTTGCGGTCACTGCTGCGTTGTTATTGCTCGTTGTTCAAGTAGAAGTGGCCTCTAGGGATGTTCTATTCACCACTTGGACGGACTCATCAGTGCCACCATGAAAGTACAAGGCCAGAGGTCCCCGCCCCCTGCGAACGCGTGCTGTGCCACCCAGCGTGGTAGGGCATGGCTACCGGAGAAGAAGGAACATTGAAGTGTATAGGAGCAGAAGCTAGAGCATTCATTTCCTGAGCGTTGTGATACTTGTGGTGCTTGTAAGCCATTTTCAACTATTTATAAACCGTTTATAATTCATAACTTTTTATTTTCTAGATAAATACCTTCATGCTAAAGGTTTTATTCCAATCTTTGTCTTCTTTTCCTTAAATAATCTTCCCTGACAAATTGTGTAAATCAAAGCAAAATAAAACTTAGATATGCCCCTGCTTGTAGAAAGATGGTGTATAAATCCAGAAAAACAAATCATCAATATACAATGCTAAATATAAATACAATGCAAAATACAGTGCTGAGTGAAGGCTTCCTTCTGAGCAGGACTTATTCTTCAGATATATTCTTCAAGATATATTCCTTGTTTGTGGAGAACAAGGAATAAAGGAGTTGAGAGATATTCTTTTGATTTAAATATGTAATAGCAGCAAGTTCTGCTGGGTTAATGTAATGGTTTTTCAAGTGTAGTTCTAGATCCAAGGGCTAGGAAATGGTTGAAACATAAATCCTCAAGCTTGACTCCAGAGTTTTGAATCAAGAATGCTGGCTGTGGGGCACAACACCTGTATTTTAACAACCCCTCCCTCCCCAACACACAGGACTTCAATGCATACTAAATTTTGAAAAACACTGGTGTCTCTTCACGCAGTAAAACAAAATGGCGGACTCCTCTCCCCAGGAAAGATTTGTCTAGACATTATTCATATTTGTTTATCTGATTCTTGATTTTCTATGCTTTCACTGAAGACCTTCTCCTCTCTTTCCTGTTATCAAACCTCATATACTAGAGTAGACTGCATATTTGTGTTGCAGTATATTAGTCTATTACGCTGTCTAATCCTCAGAATGCAATCTGTTTCCTCATTTCTGGGTTCTTGAGAGGTACCTCCCTGTTGTCTCCAGATATAGCAGGCCTCGCAAGCAATAGGACAAGAGTCATTTGTAAGTCCCCTAGTAACATTGCAACACAAAGTACTCATGAAACTGATACTCAAACTAGTACCTTACCTAAAGCTGTTCAACAAAGTTACTCTCTGGTGACTCAGGATATGTAGAACAAAAGCACAAACCAGACTTAAGTGGCAAGCTTGCTACCTTATTACATATTAGAGGATTAAGTCTACTTAGTTCAATTCTTCGTGTGACCACCTAACTGTTTTCTTCTTATGTAGGCAGGTTTCATCATGTACCTAATTAACCTTTCATATCTACAGTTGTTCTAGCTGTTTAAACCTCACACTATGAAAGTAAAAATACATCTTCAAAACCTCAAAACAAAAGTTGGTTTGGTGTTCATACTGGGTGCTTGTTGCTGTATATAAATTTTTAAGGGATACCTAACATTTGATGACATTTCATTTTCTGCCAAAAGTCATAGATCTTTTCATATATTTGTACGCCATATGTTAACCATTTCTTCAATTTTCAAAAGACATTCCTAGGTTATTTCATGATCAGTTTTCACACAGATTAAATACAACCTTTTCCTAATACCAGAAACCTGCTAAGGTGAAGCCAATTGACTTGTACATTTATAATATAAGTCAAAGCAAGACAGGCAGGGGACACGTTGTTAGCATTGTGAGGTATAAGGGAAACGTAGCAGCCACGTTTTCTGTTTCTTCATGATTCAGTCTTGGTAGATTGTATGCTTCTAGGAATTTATCGATTTCTTCCAGCTTTCCAACTTGGTGGTGTGTAATGGTTCAAAGGAGTCTCTTATAATCCTTTGTATTCCTGTGGCATCAGTCCTAATGTCTCCTTTCCTCTCCATTCTGGATCTGACCCCCTATCCACACACTTACACACCAACAGGAAAGACTGCTACCCTGAAAAATAAGGGACCCATGGACAGTCAGAGAGGGGAGAACCAGAAGGCATGAGGGAAGATTTGTTTCTTTCTTTCTTTTGATGGAGGAGAGGTGTAATTTTATTCCCTTAGAGTGGTGGTAACAAGTCACTGACAGTGATCCTGTGCCAATGGATGGAGTAAAGGGGAAATTTTGGAGAAGCAAGAAAACTACCACTGGACCCACCACCATCACGTGAGTTTTGTTAAGCTGAAGGACAGTTCTTGAGTGTGAAGTAAAGACTGAATCTCTTATATTTCAGGGGCTGGCTGACTCACTCTAATCCACACCTCAGCCTGATAACCACACTCCATAAGAGCTCCGTGATCTCACCAAAAGAAAATGATGGTTAACAATAGGTTTCAGAGAGAGTATGATACATGCAGTAAGTCTTTAAAGGTTTATAAATTGTAATTTTGCCCTCCTTGACTACCGAGGCTCGGTGAATATATTTCCCCATCTTTTTGTCTCATGAACAAGCCTCTCTTCCTTACTCTTTGCCAGAACTCAGTCTGGTAAGAGCCGGTTGCCCTAGGGAGTACATTGGCTTTTGGTGAGCAAATATGGGACTAAACCACCAGTCACAACATTACTTCTTCATAAAAATACATTCTGTATTTTATTTTATTTTTTTAAAATGTTTTATTTGTTTTTGATACAGAGAGAGCAGAGCATGAGAGGGGAAGGGGCAGAGAGAGGAGACAGAACTGGAAGCAGGCTCCAGGCTCTGAGCTAGCTGTTAGCACAGAGCCCGATGCGGGGCTTGAACCCACGAACGTGAGATCTGACCTGAGCCGAAGTTGGAACCTTAACCGACTGAGCCACCCAGGCGCCCCACGTTCTGTACTTTAAACAAAACTGAGAAACACAATTTTGGACCAAATATATTTATTATTCATGATATATATGTTAGAAATGGTTCTTGTGAAGTGATAATATGTATAATTCTTGTCCAAGAAACATTTTCTTAGACAAAAAAAAGTCCATAACTCATAACTTAGGTCCTATAGAGCTAAAAGAAGCAACAAAATTCAAAAAGACCTATTTTTTGTTGTTGTTTTGTATCATTTTACAATACATTCTAAAGACAGCTATCAAGTAGGAATATGGATGCATTTAAAGTGGAGTACTACGTGGCAATGAGAAAGAATGAAATATGGCCATTTGTAGCAAAGTGGATAGACCAATACAAAATTTTCAAGTGTTGTCACTATTCTTCATAATGACATTTAGATAGCACTGTCATAATCCATCTGCTCTTTAGTTTCCTCATTGGAAAATGAGGGAGTTAGATTAAATAGCCTCAAAGGTGAATTATGATTCCAAAATCTGATTTATGATTACTTCATGAAATAACTATTTCAATTCCTCACTTATTACTAACTGATTAAATACACAGTTCTTACCATGTCCTTTCTTACCAAGCACCTTAGCTGTAAGTACTGAATATGATAAAATTATATAATCAAATGTCACCATATGAGTAGTATCAGTGGATTCAGTCTTTAAAATCTTTCGACATAATAGGCAATTAGCCATTACTGCATATGGGATCAAGTGTAACTATACTAATCCCTACGTTTTTCTATGAAGTTTACATAGAGGAGACCGTCTTTTGCTCCTTTTTTTTTTTTCAGAAAAGAATCTGTGCTTAGGAAGGTAAAAAGATAGCGGAGATTATATCCTTGGCCTTCCATAAAAATCCCTTAACGGGTTTCTACAGTTTGTTGAGCATTTATTACAAACCAGGGAGTATCAACACTATCCTGTTTAAACCCAAAACTCTATAAGGAAGATCATGTTACAACTAGTCTATAAATTTAGCCTCAAGATAAAAACAAGTTCAAAGTCTCGAAGTAATGGTAGAATCAGGACCCACATTTTTCTCTGTTGTCAGAACTCTCTATTGCTGTTTCCCAAATTCGTATCATTGACTTTCCTCTGTCTTGTTTTTATTTATCCGATTCCCTCTCCCTCGAATCGTTTACTTTCTAACTACTCTTCTTATTAAAGCTTCCTCCATCTCATTCCAAATGTCAAACCTTTTACCCCCCAAAAGGAAATGTTCTCATCTTTTCAGATTCCTGCCAGCACGAAATCTGTGTCTTCCCTTTGGCCTTTCCCCCATTAACCCTCTCCTCCAATCTTCTCTGTTACCTTTCCATCTCTTCCTAATTGATGATAAGCATTCTAAAGAGTGTGGTGGCTGTCTTGCCAGAATAAAGTTTATGAGCTCACTTACAGTATCACCACCTAGTATCCAGGGGAACCATGGCGAATATCAATGGGGGGAAAATGGGGAAAGTAAAATAATCATTAAGGACCAAAGGAAGTGAAGTCTCTTATCACAACCAGAGCTACATTTGTGACTTTACCGGTGTCTTTACTGTTTAGTATTATATTGTTCTAATCGCCCAGTCTAGTTTTACAGATTTCCAGTGCTCGTGTGGGAAGGAAGCTGGCTAGCCCCCACCCACCATCTAAACTTTCTCAAGATCCCATGTTCCTGAAAGCCGTTAGGAGGGTTTATCCTAGTGTGAGGGAGATCCTCAATGATGAATAATTAGTGATATTTTTGAATCACAGATGAGTTGTGTTTTAAATCTGAAATTTATCAATCTAAATAGATAATGTTTTTGTGAGAAGCTCTTCCAAGGGACAAGAAAGGGCACAATACATGATAGCTGGTTTAAGGAAAGTAACAATACATTAAATTTGAAGCCAAGGAAATAAAACACAGGGAATGATCTGGAACTGCAAACTGGAAATAGGAACATTTGAAAGCTAATATGTGAAATGATGTTACCTTTTAATATACCTCTAAACAATTCATAAGGTTCAGGACAAGAGCTGACCCCTGCTATAGTTCTCTTTTCTCTGGTTCTTTTTTAAAAATGCTATTTCAAGGATCTATGAAACAGTGTGTGGTAGAGAAATGCATGATTTGAAGTACTTTAATGGGTAACATTCTCAGATACCCACACACATAGTGACTGGAAGCTGCAAATGAAATCTCTTAGAGCTATCAAAAACAAGAACATTTTCAACTCCTGTAATTCCAATCTGAATTATTAGATTATTAATAATTAATTGTTAACTGGCTAAATATGGAATTATTAACAAGGTGTAAATGTCTATTAAAACTATAACCTGTCATCTATTATTTAAGCTGTCTCATGGACTCTATTCAACAATATCATCCACATGACCTAGAAAACTAAAAGAAATGCTATCATAGTTTTAAGTCCAAAAAAAAAAATAATGTTTATTTATTTTTGAGAGAGACAGACAGACAGAGTGCAAGTGGGGTAGGGCCAGGAAGAGAGGGAGACACAGATTCCAAAGCAGGTTCTAGGTTCTGAGTGGTTAGCACAGAGCCTGATGTGTAGCTTGAACCCACAAACCACGAGATCATGATCTGAGCCAAAACGAAATGCTTGAACGACTGAGCCACCCAGGTGCTCTACGTCCAAAAAGTTTTATATGCAGCTTACCTGTGCCCATTTTGAATACAACGTTAATATCCATGAGCAGAAAGATTGGATGTCAGTGGCCTCTAATTTGTTCTTAATCATGAAAAACTTTGCAGAAGTGTTTGTTCCCACCTAACTAGTTAAAACTAGGAGAGTGGGAATCCGGAAGCTGGAGGAGTGGGTGGAGAGAGATTGGTCTTGGCACAACCACAAGTGAGCCCCGATATAGAGGGACATAGATCTGAAATAAGGCATGGTCAGGTGATTTTGTTGAAGTGATGTAAGCTGAGTCTGGCTAATGGAAAATTTGAACTGAGAAGGAGCTGGAATTTGGCAATAAGAGTTCAAGTTTCCGATCTTCTGGTGACTCAGAAGAATGTAAGATGTTATGAGAGGGGAGAACCCAGCTCTAAGGTTCGTTTCATGCTCAACTTCCTGAGAACTTTGCCTCACTTCATGTTAACTGAAATCATTAAAATTCTTATGGTGCATATTCACCACCAAGGAAGCAATGTACAGAGGAACAGGTCATGGGTCTTTTATAATTAGAAGAAAAGATGTCAGTAATTACAAAAAGAAGCAGGCATTAAAAAGAATATTCACTACTAAGAAATATAAACTAAATGTACATTATTTTCATACATTTATAACTTAATTTACTTGGAGGATAAATTTCTAAGTTGCCAAGAAAAACATAAAAATGTTAAAAAATATTTTAATAAATATGATATGCATTGAAACATACTCATGTTTCTTATATGCTTTCCATAAAACTTTAACCCCTGGGATAAATACCAGCCTGAAATAACATTCACTTGGCTCAAATTTTTATTGGTGTTAGGCATTTATTGAATAGCCTTCAGTTATTTGGAAATCTAGAAGCCTAGTAGTGCCTTTAACTGAGTGAGTTGAAATGTGATTTGATAGTGAAAAAAGTTCTCAATTTGACTGGTATCTATTTTGAATTTAATAGCTTATTTTATTAATAACTTCCTGGTATAGACAGACTCAGTTTTTTTTTTAAGCACAAGTTCTTAATTGGACAGTTAATCTTATTTTTTGCATGGCTAGTCAATTTTAGTACAGTAGGAGTCAGAGCAAGCACTCACTGAGTGAATTAGTCGAGGTGTTTGCCTTCTGTCTTCTCTGGGCCCATCATGCCTAGCTGAGAAGTCCTCCTGACATGTATGTTGTCGGGCCAACCTTGTAGTTCAGAATAATGGACAGTGATATTAGGAAAATGATTTCCCAAAAGCATAATCATGGTACATACAATACCTTCATTAGAGACATGTTTACCCACTCCTTTTAGTTGCTTTTGAGAAAGCAAGTACTTTCTGTAAATGCTATATATTGTCATTTGTACCTATGTGTGAATTAGTTTATCAGATTGCATCTTACGTGTGTAGTTCTTGAAAATGGAGCTGCCAATAGGTGGAACAAGTAACATGAAGAAGAACTGAAAAACATAATAGACTACAGTGCTGACTTCAGAACCCAACATGAGTCTATTACTGGGAGACAAACTCTCCAGATGGAGATCGTCTAGAAACTTCTTGCAATGGAGCGGTAATAAATGAAAGTAGTAGGCAGTGCTCTCAAGGAGTATCTGCTTATACATTAAGAACTTTAGAATCATATAGATCATTTTGATTTTTATTCACCTTCTTTACAAAGCTGCCTACTGCAGGAAACTTCAAAGGTGGCCCTCGAGCTACAATAAAGAACAATGAAGGGCAGACTGCAAGGCTGCGTGTCTTCCATCTTGAAGCTTTAATCCTAAATTGAGTTTGAGGCCGCAGGTCTATCTCGTGGCTGGTTCAACTGAGCATCAGGTAATCTAACATCACCTTGGGATAATACAGAACACATGGAATTACTAGACGTTTGATCTTTCTCATGGGTTGGTTCAGACGAAGCCTAGCAGCTCTAGAGCTTTCTAGAGTTGACTAGAATGGCTTAGCCTCTAGTTTAACATCTAGCTGAGGTATAACTGAGGATGGGTGGCCATGTTCCCCTCTTAGAACACAAAAATAGAAGTCCCTCAGGCTCATGGGGTTGGGATTGGCCAAGGGCAGAAAAGGTCACCTTCCCATTCTCTTTGTTCTTCATTCTGAACCTCCCTGCATCTCTCATATGAGAGAAAGTCAAAGGTCTGGGGTGGTATGAATATGTCCTGATGTGCATCTATTAGACATTGTTTAATTTTCTGTTTTTAATTATTTTGATTCAATATGATGATTGGAGATATGCAAAGTCTAGCCCCTGGTAATTTCAGTGGAGGCTGTGGCCAAGGCACTATTTGTTCCCAGTTCACAAGGAGGAACTTGCTCCAGGACATACATTGACTAAGTCACTGAGCACACCTCTTAGTTCTGTGGACACTTCCTTTGTGGATGAAGGAGGCAGTGTGCCCTACACCTGCTGGCAAATTCTCCTTATCACAACCTTGAATAGTGCTGATTGGACAATCATGAATTAATAAAAAAATCAGTATGAAAAACTTACAATATGGTCAGGATCTTTCAAAAGTGGTCACACCCCACTGCATGGACAAAAAAAACAATAACAATGACATTACTGAATGCTCACTAAATGCCGGGACAATGAAGTTCTCAATTTGCCAAGTGAGGACACTGAAAAGCATGGATTTTATTCAACTTTCCCACCTAGACAGCTAAATTCAAACACAGACACTTCACCATTACACTAGCTTGGATATTCGTAGGGAAAATTACATATGAAAATTGTATTTTATATTTGACTTGGAAATACCAACCTCTCAGAGAGATATCTGACTCTCTCCCCTCGCTTATGTATAAAGGGCACTTATTCTCACTCTTCAGAAATTTCTAGCCTCCAAAGCTTCTCGGCCCCTACTATCATTATCCAAGAACAGATTTTATTTATCTTTTTCTGGCTTAGTGCTATAGGCCCCCGTGGGGTATTCCTACCACTTCATGGTGTCTGGTATGTATGAAACATAATAAGTATTGACACCTAGAGCTCTCTACACACCAATCATATTTCATCTCATATGCTGGTATCTAGACATGTCTTACAACAATTAGGCACTTGATGTATACTTGGGAAATTCATAAAGAAATCCTTTGGTTTGTAAAACAGTTTTTAAAATAAACTGTAAGCCAGAGATACAAATTAATTTGTGTTATCTTTATGGGGCTTCAGGATTTTTGCTTTCATTCTACCACGAAGAACATAGACTCAGTAAATATGATAGAATGACCTAAAAATGGAAACACTGCAAACTGAACTTGGATCTCAGATTCAAAATCAATGCCTAAACCCCTTTCCTGTTGATTCCATCAGTTTTAGAGATACCACGATGTCCTTGGAACCACATGCAGCTTAGAACGGAACGAGTTGGTGAGTATCTGGCCAGGGGCTCGTTTCTCGGTTCAGCACAACTCCCCTTCAATCACAGTGCTTTCAGGAAGAAGCTGAATGACATCAAGAAAAACAAAACGTGCAGATCACTGCTATCTGCCCAAGCAAACAACTAGAAAAAACAAATAGAGATGGGGATGCAGGGTATCTACACTGGGGTTCCTGACGGACACACCCCACAGGTTATTCGCTTTTTAACAGCCACACATTTTTCGACTAATCCCCTTATGGGACTTCAACATCTCCTAACTCAGACTGTCTTGAATAAGAAGGTACTGGCCCAAAATATCATTTCCTATCATTGCCTGAGCCTGATATTTGTATGCCTTTCTGGGGTGGCAGCAAGAATTCGAAAACAATGAATACAGAGGTGAGCCCTCAGGAGGCTTTTAGTAAGCTTGGTGGAATACTACTGCAGCCCTTTGGATCATGGCATAAATTAAAAGTGAAATAAATATACAAAGCAAATAAACGGAATCAGTCCCTGAAAAACTGTGTTATTTTTGCTTGCCCATTAGAACAACTGGGCAGGGAGGAATGGAGGAGGGAACGAGATGGGGGAGAGTGAAGGGAATAAGAAAGACAATGAGAAAGAAAGAGACAAGAGACCTAGAAGCCATTTTAAACTAATATTTTGGTTTAGATGTAAGAGAGTTAAGGAAAATCACTTTCTCATATCATAGATGGCTAAAGAAATTTTACCCAAGCCATGTCTGTCAAAGGAATATCTGCATGCACTACATAGTTTGTGGGGAGACGGGTCTAATGGTGAATAAGAAGACAGTGAGAAGGGTCTGACACTTGAGGGGTCTTTGACAGCCTGTGGCTGATTGCTGATAGCGTTAGAATAGACTTATTATCAGCTTCTATGCACCTTATCAGAATGAACATGCCTCTTTGAAAATTAAAGTATATGAAAAAGGACATCTTGTATTTCGTTTCTGATAGTTTTCCCTAAAATGCACATTTAAAAGAAATGGAAGAAACTCCTTATCATCTAAAGTACTTTTTCTACTTGATTGATTAAGTTCTCTTCTCCCCCTTTATGCAGGGGAGGGGGGCAATGAACACCCCTGAAATATCCAGGGGTAGAGTAAAAGGCACATTGCGGGTCTCATTCAAGACCAGAGTAGGAAAATCAGACTGGCGTAGTTCAGATCTGAAACGAGGAGTTTCATAAACCAAAAGGAAAACACAAACAGCAGGGATTTTTTAAGCTTTCTTTGTTTGTTCCTTTGTTAATATCTTGCTCTGCTAGGTTTACAAATCCTAAATAAATAGAAATTAGTGCTCCTTCCTTTGCAGTCCATTTGCTTTAGATGTTTGCCTTGAGGGACATTTGTGTATTCTGCTAATGGCTGCAACATAGTGCTGTCTCATTTTCATTCTGGCAAAAAAAAAAGGCCGTCTCCATGGTTACAGTTTCATTTGCTAGAGAGAAACTGATGGCTGTTAGCGATCCCATCATAAGCAACTTCTGTCAGATTTCTTATCAAGTAGACATATTTTGACAAAGTGAAAGATAACACCGTAATAAGAGAACTGAGTTGCTACTCTATGTAATGAACCATTTAGCATTAAATGAAATGTGAAGCCACATTTTAAAAACTGAAGGTGGGGAGAAAATGTAATATTTATAATTTACACACACACAAAAGGAATATTCCACAGTGTGTCATGATGGCTTGTTTTCTTTCTGTTGTCCCAGTAACTCCAGTGGGATAATGTTGATTTATATTGGAGGGGGGGGTCTCATCAAATCACCCTGAAGCCGCACGGAGCTGAAGCGGGAGGATATTAAGGTTTTCCTTTGCCCACTTACCTGAGTACAGCCACAGGCTACACCAGGAGCCAAATGCTAGGATAGAGGGTCTAAATATTCTGATAAAAGGCCTAGCAAAACATATGGTCCATTATAGACTATGAATTTTTCTTGTTGTGCAAACGGGATACTCTAATACCAAAGCCGACCGTGGGGATCAATTGGAGCACCTTCCTTGTCCATGTTTATAGATGGTGGAGTATTTCCAAAGGAGGGGCAAGATAACACTTGCTGATAGAACCACAGAGAAAGCAGTCTAGCCCCTTGTATTCCCACCTGAACTTCGGCGGCAGCACCTGGAATTAGTCCACACAGGAAGGGTGGGGAGGGAGTCAAGGTGAGGAAAATATGAATGTGAGACCATCGGGAAAATCGCCCGGCAGCGTGACCTTTCAGATTGCAAACTAGGTATCTGATGAGCACAATTGATGTTATTTTCTCTTAGGACAAATGAAAGTGGAGCCAGACTTAACAGGAAAGTCCCCTAAGGAGAAGTCCTTAATGTCTATTCTTTTTCTGACTTTTACAGTTTGACTCTGTCTTGGCTTCAAACCCATGTAACGATACACAGACTAGATATTTTATTTCAGGGGGAAAAAGTGATGGCTCTCTTACATGCAAGATAAAAGGACAGTTTCTCTCTGATTACCAGTCCTGCTGGTACACAGGTGTGGTACTGCTCATTAAAATGCCTATTTGAAAGAATTCTGATAGACTGTGGGTCCTGGGAAGGTAAGATACAGACATATTTCGATTACTTTTCTGTGTGTTGCCTATGCAAGGTTTTTCATTACAAATTAATGAAAACCTAGGGGGTAAAATGCACTTTTGCAGCATATTCTGTTTATTTTTCAGTTTTAAAGGATTGCATTGTACTATTTTATTTCATTTCCCTTCATATTTTACTCTATCTTATCAATGAGGGCAGTAGTGTGATTAGGGAGTACAGACCTTGCCCAGAAGAAACCTGGACGGAATCACTTCCTGAGCATGAGATTCTTCAGTGATGGATGTGTCTTATCTGTGATATCCACGTATGTGTGTGCGCGTGTGTGTATAAAATGCGAAGGAAATCACGAAAACCACCAGCTGTTAGTGTGACAATGAGATCATCAAATTAACAGCCATTAATAGAAATCTACTACAGCTAGAGTCATCTGCTAACTACCACGTACCTAGAAGTCAATGCTTTTTTTGATAACCTTGAAATGATCAGTCATTAATTCCTTCTTTAAAATACAGTGTTGCACGAAGTTTAACAAGTCACACAGTACTACCACCTTTTAAAATCCGTTTCTAAACCCTAACACTCATGCCCACATTTCACTTGTAAAGTTTGAAGGAATGTTTTTTTCGGTCAGAATAACTTAAACGAGATGTCTTATTATTTACTCAATGGCCAATCAAGAGCCGGGATCCTGCTTTCAAAGATCGTGTTACATCACGTGTCTTATTAACCAGAATAACATACGATTTTATTTTCATCCAAAGAATATAATACCTTAGATTTATAGCGCGCAAATGAGCACAGATCACTTTACAAACATTATCTTACTGACAGTTCATCCATATTTACCTAACAAAATGTGAACAAACAGGATATATAACTTGCAATATACATTCTCCCTCAATTACATAATAGAGTTGTTCCTGAAAAGTTGAACATAAATCCCAATTTTCCTGGTCACACACAATAAATTGGAGATAGTTTGTGAAAGAAAAAAAAACAGGTTCAATGGAAAAAGCCGTAGGCAAGGAAAGTAGCAAAATGGCTCATGATCCTGGCTTTTGCCCCAAAGGTATCGGCTCTTGGCATGGTTTCTAGGATAGGAGAGGAATACCTTGACTCAAAAATGCTCAATTTAATATTTCTTTCAAATAATGGTACGGCTCACATTGCCTCTCTGTCAACTCCCCACACAAGGCCGGTTGCAGACTAGCTGATCTGAGAAGCACCCAAGGTAAAAAAAAGGAGCAATCTTGATGGATGATGACATTTAAGCATTCATAAACTCCGTTCCAAATAAGGTTCTAGTTATGATTATTCTGAATTTTAAAATAACCTGCCCAGTAGATACTTATATTACTAACGTTGAAAACAAATCTTTAAAGAGAAAATAAATGTTTGAAGAGAAAATTTAGCCCTCTTGAGAATATTCAAAGTTTCCTTCAGAGTTGCCATTTTGTCGTAGAAGTTTCCATCAACCCAGTTAGGTTACATTTTTCAGTTTTTGAGAGAAAAAAAAGCACCTCTTATTTTAAAATTTTAATCATTTCTCTCTTAAAATTTTTTTTTAATGTTTATTCATTTTTGAGAGAGAGAGAGAGACAGAGAGACAGAGTGTAAACTGGGAAGGGGGAGAGAGAGAGGGAGATACAGAATCCAAAGCAGGCTCCAGGCTACCAGCACAGCCCAAAGCTGTAGTTTGAACTCACGAACTACAAGATCATGACCTCAGCTAAAGGCAGACGGTCAACCCACTGAGCCATTCAGTACCCCTGTTTTAACCATTTACTTTAATGTTTCTATTCTTACTTTTCGTAGCAGATGCATAATATTCTTAATGTGAAGAAAACATATTTTTTCATGTTTAAACAGTTTTAAAATGATTTTATGAGATAACTAAATTAAGATTAAATAATCCTGAGTTTCAGAAGCTGTACAATGGTAACATGTCCACTGCATCATATTGGCAACTATCAACACAATTCCCTTTTCAAGATTAGCATTTTTAAGGTAGTAAAGACGTTATGATGAAACATATTTTAAAACAAAACGTAGTATTATAATTTTGCCTAAAAAATTCTTATTCCCATCTTGGTTTAATCAATTCTAACCCTTTCCTTCACATGTAAATGCATAATAACATAGGGCACATATAACTTTGAGTCACTTAAAATTTGGCTGAGTTCATAATAATTACTGAAATTAGATGTCACATTTTAGTTAAGTATTCCATATTGTTACAAGTTGGATCATTTGCCTGTGGTTGCTATTGTAAATTTTTCTGAGATGAACATTGTTCTGGGATTCTATTTCTGTTTGATGATTTCCATCTGAGAAATTGTAAGAGTGGAAGTATAATGAGCAAATAAATGCATTTAAAATTTTTTTTATTTAGAATTTCAAAATTTTTGACATTTATTTTGAATTTTTAAATCAATTTTTTGCTTTTTTTTTGGTATTGCACTTTATTTTGACTTGTAAATTTCACTGCAATCATACTTTGTATTTTGTTTAAGGTTAATTCTAAAAATGGTGTATTCTTTTCTAGCAGATTGGTTTTAGTCAATACTAATTATACTGGAGATTTTAACATTTGCCACAAATAGGTACAATTATAAATATTTACTACTTTACATATTTCACAAGAACAGATTTTTGTATTTTCAGTTTACTGACAGTAGATACTATATGTAGTATTTTAAAGGTATTTTTGAAGTACTCTTAAAATACTAAATAATTATCTCAACTTTCATCTTATGGGTCACTTACAAATCAATATGTATGAATCAGGTTATTAACAATAATAGATTCAGACCTACTTATTGAGAGGAAATGATACTGAAAAGCTCAGTTACCTTTTTCTTATTAAAGAAAAAAAGAATTTCCTTAAAATGCTGATTGAAATTTTTCACTTTAAGCTCCCGAAACATCATTGTTCAGAATGCTCATCACCAGAAAATCAGGATTCAGGATTTAAGAACTGAACTTCTTGGAAGAATAAAATTAAGTGTATTATTAGAATTTAGAAATAATAATTCTAGGTCACATATCCCTGTATTTCTTTGGAGGTCCCATGTCAAAAAAGAGAAGAAGAAGAAGATGAAGAAGAAGAAGAACAAGAAGAAGAAAAGGAAGAGGAGGAAGAAGAAGAAGAAGAAAATTTCAATGTGTAATAAACTGCAAGAATTTAATTGATAATTATGTTATTATTTATTAAATAACATATTATAACAATGAGTGTCTCATGGCACATAATGTACCCCTATGAAATGTACTTTTCTAAAAATATGTGCTCAAGAAGGAAGTTCAAGTCCCAAGAAATTACCAAATATTATTTTTGTCAAGTCATAAAATTTCATGTTTACCATAATTATGGTGGTTGGTTTGCTAAAAAAGTAACTTTATTCACATTTCCAAAGTATCTTGAGCATAGAAGATTAATGTTGAAAAAGGGAATTGGGGGTTTGGCAAATTACACTTTATTTTCAAGAAGAAAAATAACTACAACCCATTTATCCAAATATAGCCATCTTAATTATCTTTCTCCAGGGGTGCCTGGGGGGCTCAGTTGTTTGTCATTCTACAAGGACCAGACTCTCTTTCCAATAACCAGTTCCTTGAACCTCTACTTGGCAGCCAACATTAAGAAGAATAGTCAGCCCACTTGAATTTTGCTTCTTGAAACCAAAGTCCTGAATTTTAGCCTCTTGTCAAGGGAAATGAAATTGAATGTTCCAACCAAAAATTAGCCGGAAGCGTCTTTGGTTTGCCCACTCTGACTTGCAATTGAGAAATTATTTGATGAACCCCTATTATTTTACTTAATCCACACATCATGATGAACGATGGCTCCAGTTTTATTTAATCTTGAGCAACTGCAGAAGGATATTTGACGAATGATCCTCATCAGTAAAGGTACCGTTGAGATACTCTGGTAGGACATGCATCCACATATTTGCAAAAAACTTGCTCACAAATTTAAAAAAACAGTGAATGAGGATTATCCAAAGCACAAATCAAAACATTAGCTGGACTAAAAAGCTAAAGAAATAAATGGAAAAAGATATGGAGATTAAGAAAGCCAAGAGAACTAACTAAGGGTTAGATATTAAAGCCGAGTTTTCCTCCTGCAGGGTTCAACTTCCTACAAAGTATGATATCTGCAGATTTCGGGTTTTGTTCCTACTTATTATATTGGTTATACGGAATTGCGTGGAAAGCCAAGAATTCTTCGGGACTTCAGCTTTATCCCTCAAGTTACTAGATAGGAATGATCTTTCTACATCTCTCTATGCATTCTGTTCTACATTCCACATTCTGTTCTAGGTGTCCATCAGAGTAAAAAGGCGAGTTTTTATACAGTTTGCAATACTTGAAAAGAATTGTCACTGAAGCCACAGAAAAGCGGCTATAGCTTCTAATTCCTGATACCATCTCTTAAGATTGTACGACAAAATCCAATTTCATAGAGTCTTAGTTTTTGCCAAAATCACACTTAAAGCGCAGTGACTTTAAATCAGGCCACCTTTTCATCCTAGCTAAAAGGTGATCACTTGTCTGAGGTTGCATTTGCTACAGTCATAATGGAAAATTATAGAATACCAAAATAGAAATGGAGCTGTATTAACAGATGTGATCTCATCAGGGTTCCATTTGTTAAAGAAAGCATTGAATATTAATTAAAAGTTAATTAGAACTAATTGCCAATTAGAAAGAAAAAGTAATTTGAAGCTACTCACAGCCCTTCTATTCTTATTACCTTTGAGAATCCTACACACCCAAGGGCTGCCGTGCATGCTACCTTTGCTTCCTGTGATATCACTATTAGGGCCCACCCTGTCGTAGTTAACTCACCGCATCAAACTACAGACTACGGTACCCAAACATACAATTGCATCACTTGCTGAATACAACCAGGAAGCAAGGTTAGTATTTTGCTGAGAATGGATGCTCAGTGGCAGAAAAGAAGAAATCCAAAAAAGAGGAAAGCAGACATCATTTTGAAGCGATACAGAAGATGATGGAGTGACACTGGCCGTGGCTCTTTGCAGGCTGCCTCCCTGCATCTATCTGCCCCCCTTCCTCTAGCCACAGACCCGGATTTCCATTTGGGGATCCATGCTTTCTCTGCTCTTGGGACCCATGTCTGGGAAGAGGCTGTACCACCCAGAATCCAGATTCCAGAGAAGAGTCATAAACTAGGCTTAAATCAGCGGACGAGGAACCTCCCACCCCAGTGACTGAGCCTACTTAAAGATGACAAGCAAAATGAGGGTTTCTCTTCGAGTTTCCATTAAAGGATCTCTGTCCTGCCAGAGTCAAATGTGAAAGATGAACGAACTTAGAGAGAATCTAGACTTACAGAAAAGGGTTCCCAAAGCCAGCATGCCTGGAACCTGCTAACCAATTACTTCCTTTTTTTTTTTTTTTTGCTTTTGTTTTTTGTTTTTAGCTGAAGTTGGTTTTGTGTTATCAGTTACTTCAAACTGAAAACAAAACAAAACAAACAAAAGACATGTAAGACATTTATAAAATCCGTAGTTGCAGAAAAGAAGCCCATCTACTGATATTCCCCTTAGAGTTTAGGAGTATATATATTCTTCCAAGAGAATCATTGCTTCCATACCCATTCCTTGGCTTTCCTTGGAAAGATATCTTCCTCAAAGACACCAGTGTAACACTCTAGAGATTAGTAAAACGCTGAGTTTCTGTTTCTTAACAGTTAGACTGGAGGCCTAACCCAAAAGTGTATTTCCTATAGTCTAGATCGCAATAAATTTTCATTCAATGAAAGTAGAAGTTAAGTCATTGATCCAATATAAATGCAGTCTTTTAATTTCTTTGCTTGTTTGTTTTTTTTTTTTAAGGAGATTTCATGTATCATAGAAATGAGATTGTGTTTTGCCTTTTAAGAAAACATTTTGATTGCACTTCTCAGTCTTTTTCTGTGCCCCACTTTGAAGAGTCTGACTTTGGTCATCCAAACAACAGATACTCCCTGAGAATAAGAAGCCAACTAATATTTTTGTATGCTTCTAACTACAGTAGAGACGTCAATGGCTAACATGGATTTGCTTCTCTTAGTTTTTAGCATTTCTTTCGAAGTCTTTCTCTGACTTGTTACAAGTATTCATACAACAGGTTGAGCGGAAAGAGTTATGAGAAGGACCATTATGTCACAAAGACTGATCCTCTCTTTTACCCAACGCTACACTGAATGAAGCCCTTTTTTGTGTCACATTAACATAACCTGAGTGGCCTGACAGTTTTAGCTCTATTGAATATGGAAATTTATTACAAATGATATTAAACATGCTAATCCTCGTTTGGCTTGCCTACTTATGAGTCTGATTGAGAAACCTTTACCTTTAAAAGAGCATACACTTCTAAAATTTGCATTTTTCAAGTAACCTACTAGTTTTTGAGTTCTTACTTTGAGACTCCAATACCTAAATAAGGTAGAAAAAAAAGAGATTTTGCCTTTTCAAACATTCTGAGCTCAAATGCTGGACTGAGTCCATATATTTAAAAAGCTTGTCATTTATTAGAAGTATTATTAGTCTGAGCCTTTAGGCAGCTCTAAGAAGGTTATACAATAAAACAAAATTCACATTACCGAATCTGAAAGTTTCATTCTGACCTAAAAGCTCCATCAATGAAGTTTAAATGTGGCACAGAAAGGTTGCTCAGATTTTCAGTAACTTAATAGTATTTTTGCCTGGGAGGCTATAAGAAATATTTAATATTTAACTTGTGATTCACAAAGGCAACAAGGATTTTTTTTCAAGTTTCTATATCTTTCATTTTATGAGAAGATAAGAAAGTGAATAATCAGATTTCCAGATATAAAAGCCTTTCCAATGTGGTGCTCTTTAATTCTGATTAATTTAATAGTCTGTTTTACAGGAAAATAATAAGCAATACAAATATTAACAAATCAAAATTCTAAAGGAACACCCCTGAAGTTTATAAAGAAAGAATCTCATCTGTAGGAGTTTTCTCTAGGGGTCGAGGCTTCTGGTTAATAAAAGATGCCTGAATGTACATCATATAAATGTTCTTAAAATACACACGCACACGCGCGCGCACACGCACACACGCCCACGCACACACACGCACACGCACGCACACGCACGCACACACGCACACGCACACGCGCACACCTGGATTGAGCAACAGATTTAAATCATTTAGCTTTTACATATTCCATTCTCCACGACATGGCTGCAGTTGTATGTTTTAAAGAAACCTTTGGAAACACCCTAGGCCCGAGACACAGCCGCAATCCAAGATATATGTGTATTTCCAGAATAAACGATTTTCTCTGAAAGATGTCTGCCTCCCACAAAAACTAAAAACCAGATTTAATTTATATTTTTAAAATAATATTATTCTGGGAAGTCTTTGGAATTTGCTTCTAACATCCCTAATTTCTTACTGTTACCATTCATGCGGTTTGATTTTTTGAGAAACTTCCGTCAGATTCCGGTTCGCCATGCCAAAGACGGCGACACGGATCATGTGGAAATGGCCGATAACACCAGCATCATGGGCATTGGTGCCTGGAACACATTTTCGGCTGCCCTTTTCTCTCCTGCACATTTACCGTCCTAATTATGTTTTACTCAGTCTAATCTTTAAATTAATTTGAATTCCCTGAGCCTGCAACTGACAGTGAGAAGAATGGAGGAGAAAATTTCCTGAAGGGGAGGAGAAATTAGATTAAATCATAATGATCTCTCATGTTCCTGTACCACTTCAGAGTGTATAGGGCCTTTTGTTTACTTTAACTGGGTTGGTCCCCACCTTCGCGAGGCGGATGGAGGGGTGTATGTGTTACCTGGAAAAGGGTGACAGCTTCTGCATAGGGGGACTGCTGCGTTCCATCAAGGGCAGGGATCTGGGGGGGAACAAAGCCCCAGACGCCGCATATAGTGACGGGTGCATCGTTTATGCATGGTTCATACTCGCTGGAAAGCGGGCAGTTCAGCTTCCTGCTGGAGGGGGTTCAGTCCCGGGCCAGCCCCGGGCGATCCCGCCTCCTCCAGGACAGCGCTGAGGGGCCCGGAGGAGCCGAGTCCCAGCAACAGAGCCGCTGAGCGGCCACATTCTTCTCCAGGTCGGCCAGTGGCTTACCGGGGAGTTAGAGTGGAAATCTGGCCCAAACAGGATTGGGACGAGCCAATCACCTCTCACAGGAATTTTCATCAGAAAATGGAGAATCAGGGGCAGGCTCAGGCAAAAGGAAAGCCAGAAAAAGGCCTTAAGTTAATATAGAGCCATGGACTTCCCTTTGTTTTTCTATTTTTACACATATTAAATATGTATACTTATAAACATATATTTTCCTCTCTCTCTATTCAGTCTTGTATCACCCATAGCCCCGGGGGATGGGGGTGGGGACAGGATCTGTGACTCTAGCTGGATGCTATTTTAGTGAAACCTCACATCCATCGGCAAACATACTCTTGAGGAAGCTAGAGTTTAAAGTAGCTTAATTGTTTGGGGAAACTGATCACGGTATTAAACTATATGATCAAACACGAAGATTCTAGTTACTTTGCAGTTTTGGTATGTCTAGGGTGAAGATAGCTGCTCGTGGTATGTTCTTATCAACTCCTAATTCGAAACTTCGAGAGTTCTGATGATAAATTGTTGAACATCCTTAACATTTGGGAGCGCCTGGTTTGTTTTCTATCTGTATGACACAACACGTCAGTGGCTGTGTGATTAACTTACAGCGGCGTGAGGAACGTGTTCAAGTCAATTCTTTAAACGTGCCTTTCTGATGTTTAAAAGATTTCACTCTTAGCTAAAATTATTATTAATAACAAGTCATTTGCATTTCAGGGTCTTATATTCATTTGATTTGTGTAATATTTTGTTTTCACATAGAAGCGATGAATAAGTTTTAAAGCAATTTTATGATTAAATCCATTAAAGATGAAGCAAGCAGTCACCCTCACAATCAAATTACTATCATCACTGTAAATACATTGGTACTCAGGCACTGAAAATACATTCTTGCATTTCATTTCTCTACCCCTCCTCCAGAGTTGATAAAATCCAGGCTTTACAATAGCAAAGACATCTTCTGCTTTTGGCAGAAATGGATTAATCATATTAGAGCTAGCTAGTACCTGTTTCTCCTATAAAAGTAATGACATGCTAACAAAAAGGAGAAATATAGGTAGAGAGCGGGAAGAATTATGATTAGCTAGGTTTGAAATAGAAGTGTATAATTTTCTCTGTGCAGTAAAATTTTCTCATGAATTTAAAACCTTGAGGATCAAACATTTAGCTTATCTTGTGTTTCCAAATGTAAAGAACATATATCCAAAGATACAAATAAAGATAATTACACCATTCATAAATTCGTGAAAAAGCATAAAATGATTTATTTTGTTGCTCTCCTTTATAGCATCATTACATCAAAAATTAAATAACAGAAATACAAATGGAGCTGTAGGGATTCCTTTATTATCAACACAAAAGATTTCTTAGGCTCAATTTTCTCTTGCTACTCAAACAAAATTTCCATCTTTCTGAGGAAATAGAATAGGTAATTATAAGAATGTGTGCTATCGTTTTCACATGTTATTGAAATTTTGTAGTTTATTTAAAGGTTCCCACTGAAGAGGATAAATTTGGCATTTTCTAGCTCAATTTTACACATTGATTCTTCTATTCTGTTCTAATAAGACATGCATATTACCCAGATACAGAGGTAGATATGACAAAAATATCATGTTCTCTTGAAAACACTACACGAAACATACTAGTCTAAGGAATGGCTGGTAGACTTGTAACTGACTGCTCTAGTTAGAAAGCCATTTTATTACATTACTAATTTATTTCTTTCCATATTCACAGAAGAGAGTCTTTCTTTGTGCCTGAATCACACACCTTGCGAAGAAAATACTCAAAGTATATTCATCAGAAGAAATCGACTCATAAAATATAAGTGGGGCACACCAAAATGAACATGACCTGTGATGCCAAGAATTTATTGAAGACATTAGGATGGTTGCAGATATTCCCTTGTGTCTTTGATGTTAAGGACTATATTAGAATCACCATTGTTTATAATCTTACCACACTGGAGAAGTCACTCTGCAATTAATGCTGCTTACTTACTATAATGAGTCATTGTTTACCATATCAAGCTATTAGTTTAGCTCAGGGTCTTGAGCCTAAAAGCACTATTTTTTTTTCTTTTGCAAAACACTTAAGGCAATCATAAGTCCATAGAAGCCTTCTGTATAACCTATTTTACTGACAAACAATTACATTTTAGATTGAAGAGGTGAAATGATTAAGAATATTTGACTTAGTTGCCATGACAGCATACATTTTTCATCAGGCACAGTGTAATTACTACAATTTCAATGATGTAAAATCAAGAAAGATGATAACAAACAGCAGAACCGTGGAGATACTGCCATTGCGACCAGGTTGCCATGGCAACAGTGATAATAATCCCGGTGATAGATGTTTTCTCTTGCTCTTTCCATTTTGTACGGTTATAACATTCAGAGCCAGTTTTTACCATAGCTTTTTATAGTTTATTAGACTGTCAAAATAGTTTATGAGATGTTGTTGCAAAGGAAATGACTGAGTTCCGCAGCCTAATAAAAATGCCAAAGATTCTGTTTACATACTGCTCCAGCACTTAACAAACATTAAAAAATTGTGTGAAAAATGATTTGATATTGTATCTGTATTAATCAATTTGCAAGGCATAAGCTTTGTCACTGAAGGTCAAATGAATAGTTTCCAAACACCCCTTTTGGGGAGCCTTGTTAAAGTTTATTTTTTGCCCGAACGCTGGCAGCCCCCATCACCTGGATAAGAATATAAACCACCCCACAGGAAATACTTCGCACGACTACAAGATAAATAGTTATAGAAAATTAAAGCCACATTTGCTTCTCAAATAGTTTGGGGGCGGGGGAAATAGTTAAAGTTTATGGCCAAAAGTATTTTAAATTAACTTTTTAAAGACAACGGGTTTTGAAGGTCTGACCGAAGATGGGGAATGTTAATGGAACGAGGTCAGCAATAAACATCGTGAGTGTGAATAGTTTGACAAGAAAGCATACAGTAATATACAACAGCACTGAACTATACAACGAACGTACACGCCACGTAATGAATACAATTCGCCAATATATGATATCTGTGCCAATCATTCTATACAGCCTTACATCTTATGCAAGCTGTTCTTTCACTTATAATGGAAACACGTTACAGAGAAAGTACTTCAATACGGACCTACCACGGGTTTTGGCTGTGAGAAAAGGTACCCTAAGATGCATGCATTCACATGAACCTGGAGGCTTTCTAATTTATTGCAGTCATGTCGGGCATTCAAGAATAGACGGCAGAAAATTGAGTCAGACATGAAAGCTCTGGCCCTGCTTATATGCAGCAAACAGAAAACCCTGAATAGTTTCAAAGATATGTACGGTTGTGAGTCCACAGGCAGTTTTACCAAAATGTGTATTGTAAAGGGTACAGAAAGAATGTTCAGTGATGAGCCCTCCCTCGATATCCATCCGCGTGTTTCCCCACCAATGCTTTCCATTTTAGCGGAGTGCTTTGTATCTCGTCCGACCAGAGTTAGGTGAGTCACACTAAGAAATTTAGGGCCTTGCTCTACACACACTAACACCTCTTTTCTCACCATTGGAAGACAAAGCGGAAGGGTTTAGAGTTGCCAAACTGTTTCTTACTCCCATTTATTGATCTGCTGTTTCACACTTCCCTATGCGTTTACCATTATTTCTAAGAGGGTCATTGGCTATGGCCCTATGGATTTCAAAACCATAGTTTTGGTTCACTTCTCTCTCTCTCTTTCTCTCTCTCTCTCTCTCTCTCTCTCTCTCTCTCTCTCTCTCTCTCTCTCTCTCTCTCTCTCTCTCGCCCTCCTCCATTTGCTTTCCCTCTTTTTAAAATAAGTAAATTTATTAAAAGGAAAGCTTTTCCTACACATTATTGGGGTAAATTTGTGCCTGTGACATAGTAAATATTAGTTGAATCTGATGAGGCAGAACTCCTGTCCTTTGTCACAGCCTTTCAGGTCACATACAGATATCAGGAAATTCACCCTTTTGGTCCAGCTCCCAGGGTGATGGGTGCAAAGAGATAAAGAAGGTAGGATTTCATTACTCCTTCCGCCAGGAGCAGCTGCAGAATGTAGAAGAGGTGTAAGGCTCAGACGTCCTGTAACATTGTTCATAGGAGAAATGTATTGCTCATTCAGGAAAACACTTATGATTTTTAACAACTAAAATAGCAAGTTACCATAGTTAAGGAGACTTCCCTAGTGCTTATTATCTTGCTCATTAAATACGACACCAACACTACTCCTAAAAATAAATCAATTGGCATATATTTTATGATCGGTGGCATCTTATTCCTATTTCAAACACTATCCAGTCATTAAATGAAGCCGTCATTGGAGCAGCTTCTGTCGCTAAAAAATACTTAGCAGTAAGAGTGCTACCAGGAATGGTCACTTTTCCACATAAGCTTCTTGTTTGCTTAGAGAAAAAATATCTTCCCTCAATTTAGCCTAAGCAACAATTCTAAGTCCTTGAGTACATCTTCTTTTTCTTACTCTTTCCATAGTTCTTCTGACCCAAACCCTTCTGATAGTGACAAATGCTGTAGTTTTTTCCTACATGACTGCTATAATATTTATTGCACCTATTAATAACAAACACCCAGAGCAAATTCCTTACATAAAGAAGGCAAGGGGCTTAAGATGTATACACAGACTCTCAGAGACATTACAATTATAAAGAAGGAAAATCAAAGGTCTTAAGTGAGAACGAAAGGTTTCGGATCAGGGGCGTGTTTAAATCCTCAAAAAGAAAAATTTTGCCATTGCTCAAAGTCAATTTAGCTTTTATTCCTTCCTTATGAGAACGTTCTTTATCTATAATCTTAAGAGAATGTTCTGTCCCAGGAAGTAATACGTGTTTCTTAACTTGAATTGCTTTGATGTATGGTTATGCCATCATATGTAACTCACACAACTGCCCTACTGGGACATTCATTATTTAGTATCTGAAGAGCAATAACTCTAATCCTACAGCATTTGAGTTATTTGAAAAAAAAATCAATCTTTACAGAGAAGCAAGTATCTAGTCTTAATACCTCAGAGTAGTGTGTACAAAAGGACAGAGTATCTTATGGTTTTATTTTCAAAATTATTCTCTACTAAGAGTTTAAGGATTACCTGTGACTTTTTGTGACTGATTATATTAAAATGTCCTTCAAATGTGTCTCAGGTACCTCCAAGTTGGTGCTATTCTGTTTTATTTTTTGTTTAATAGTTCCCAACTGTGAAATTTCCATTTCCATTCTCCTGAGCATCTCATTCTATGGGGGGAAGCACGGACCTTCAGCCACCTGCCAAAATTATACACCAGTCCATGGCATGGGACCTGGCAATTCAAGGGCAACACCCTTGCCCCAACCCACGTGCACAAGACCCACAAAACAATCTGGAGAATTCAGAAGGCTGTGCGAATTTGAGAGTGGCCCTTCATATCTGGAAAACTTCCTTAATTTTCAATGCCTACTACATTGATCCTATTCCCAACTGTACCACTGACTCTGTGCAAAACATTGCAGCTCAAAAAAATTTCAATACTCACATTTAAGAGAAACTAGAGATAATAATAGATACCTGGTCCACCTTATTGGATTTTTATGAGGTTCAAGAGAGGCAAGAGAGAGGAAAGTGTCAAGAAGTTCAAAATATAGGGCACCTGAGTGGCTCAGTCGGTTAAGGGTTTGACTTCGGCTTAGCTCATGATTTCACAGTTCCTGAATTGGAGCCCCACGACGAGTTCTGTGCTGACAGCTCAGAGCCTGGAGCCTGCTTCGGATTCCGTGTCTCCCTCTCTGCTTGCACTCTGTCTCTCTCTCTCTCAAAAAATAAACATTAAAAAAGAAGTTCAAAATACTGATGGGTGAAATAGGTGAAGGGGATTAAGAGGTGCGTTTCCAGTCATAAAGTGAGTCACAAGAATAAAAAGTAGAGCATAGGGAATATAGCCAATAATATTGTAATATCACTGTAAGGGCGACACAAAGATACATAGAATTTATACAAATACGTAGCCATAGTCATCATCTTATAACTGTCAGCTGACACCTCCTTTTCTAATTTTACAGATAACGTACCCGCTGCAGAGCTGGTAATGCTTGGTCCTAGTGGAACTATGAAAGCCATGAAACATGGTAATAAAAACACTCAGCAGAAATGCAACTGAAGTGACCTTCAGCTGCGGAAGAATTATTACAGTGTTATTGTAAAGAAATGAATGAAAACTGAAAGGAAATGTTAAGGGAGACATTGTGCTAAAGAATGTGAGGACAGGCAACATTTTGCTAGTAGTCAGAAGCAAAAACGCTAAAAATGGGTAATGGGGTGATTCGTGAAGCGTCCAGTATGAGTGAGACTCATTGTTATTCTGTAAAATAGTTAATTCTTTTGCATACGGGGAAGCTCATGTGAAAAGAAACTTATACATCACATAATGATCTATTTTCTAATTTCCTTCCCTCAACTATTTAAGTATCTTCTGATGAGCCACCATCATTGTTTCAAAAGGATATCCGTGCTTCTGAACACACTTGGATGCTTGACCTTCGTTATCATTTCATATTTATATCAATATTGAGGTTTGCCCCCTGTCCTCCAGCTGTGTCCATTCTTTTTGCCTTGAGGAATATCTGTACTTAGCTGTACTGATCCCACACCCACCTGGAAAGATCCAGGTCTTATCTTGTCCTTTGGTAAGTCTATAATTATTGCTCTGAGATATCAAGTCATCTTAAAACCTGTTTGCTGAAGAGATGTATCAATTAAATTATTCTAGATGACAAGATGGAATCATCTCTGATTATTCAACTCTTTGCATTAATGCATTTTATGCTAATTCTCAGTCACAAGGATTCTCCCCAGATTACTGAAGACACCAGCCTTGCTGTAGTACAAAGTTTACTTGTCTGTATGTCTTTAGGTCATTATGCCCTCAGTGCAGGTGAAACTTACATGACCACCTCTTCTCCTGCTAATATCAGTTTATTTCTCACTGTATTTTTCACATTCTCCTTGCAAAGAAAAGCTGTACCAATGTTTAACCTTCCCCAGGTAGAGTCATTGGAAGCTTATTTTGTATGTAGTAGACTTTTCTGCAGAAGTTGAGAATTCTTACTGAGAGATCGCTCTGTAAATGGAGTGTATTGTTTACCACCGATGTCTCTGGTAGCACCACGTGTAGAAACCTTTTCACCTAAAGAAACCTTGGCTCAAAATCCACACATATCTTTTCCACTGATAACGGAATTTTTATACGTTATGGAATTACCTCAAAAATAGTTGCAGCTAATTCAGAGGAAAATTGAAAATGGATATCTGGAAATGTTCCTTTCTCCTTTCAATATCCTCTCACTTAGCAGGTACTTAAAAACAGAAATCTTGCTAATATTAAAATGTTTTTACAGCATTCTGTACTTTGTAATTCTGGAAGGAAATAAGAAAGATTAAAATTCAAGGTCTAACAATGCCTGCTGAAATTATAAATCACTTCTGTCCGTCTGGGATTTTACAGTGAGCATTTCCGTCTTGTATGTTTAATCTTGTTATATTTCCACCAACTGTTATTTCTTTATGTAGCTTTATCTGGGATCACAATTTGGAGGAGAGGGAACCTTAAAAGACAGAAAGTGATTCAAGATGCCAGAGTACATCTTCTGTTTTCTAGATGAATATATTAAGGAATTTTGGGAACACCGGATCAGATTACTTCTTCTGAGTTATACAAACAACTTTGATTTCCAGGCATCCCCATAAAAACCTTACACACTTCACTTCAGAGCTCCTGTTTCCCTTGACACCTCATCGTTTGTTGTTATTGATTCTGTATTGTTTTTCTAGTCAGAAAACGCAAAGGAAATTGCATTGATTCATGCCAGGTAAAAATTTAGTTATAATACTGAGTATTTAGCATTCTCTGAACTATAGGCAAGGGGACTTGATTAGATCATTCTATTAATTTAAAGTCAATCTTATTTTTAAAGGCAATGAAGTTGTTTAGCAATTAAAACAAAGGAAAAAAAGATCAAAGACATAAAATTCAGCTTCAAATGTTTTCTTTGGCTCACTAAGCATATTTGCCATTTTATTGGATTCATTTCCAAGAACTAGAATGAGAAGATCTGAAATTTTGCTAGAAGGGATTGCTAAAAATGAGAAATCACACTGTCCTGAAAAATCCTCATTGTCTTCTGGTGTGCCTGGCTGATATTTGGAGCTTTCTTCCTCTGAGGTCTGATAGGTTTCTAATCTCAGCTACAAGGAAGTTCCTTTATGTCATGGAAGAATTAATGTGCTTCCCCCGAGAAGTCTTACTTTGTAGAACATGATAACAGCTCCTGGTGAAAACACTGAAGAATCTTAGAGAACCATCTGTGCTTTTAGTTGTTTCTTTATAAAAAGATAAAAGTGGAACAGGAATATCAGATTTAGACACATTATACCATCACCTTGACTTCTTCTGTGAAAGATAAAAGGAACACCTATCCCTTTCACCTTAGACCAGTTAGCGACAATTATTAAATTCTTTAAAATATAGGGGCACCTGGGTGGCTCAGTCAGTTAAGCGTCTGACATCAGCTCAGGTCATAATCTCCCAGTCCGTGGGTTTGAGCCCTACTGGACTCTGTGCTGACAGCTAGCTCAGAGCCTGGAGTCTGTACCTCCCTCCTCTTTGACCCTCCCCTGCGTGCTGTCTCCCTCTGTCTCTCAAAAATAAATAAAAAACATTAAAAAATTTTTAAATAAAATATAGAGAACCATAGCTAGTGATGATCTTTTAAGTTTGATAGTTATGATAAATTTACTGATAAATCACAGATCGCAATGTACTATCTTTGATTCTGTCTTCTCCTTCAAGGTAGCACACAATCATCAGTGAATAAACTGGGTCAAACAATGTCCTTAATACTTTATGGATTGTCTCCTTCCTTCCATCTGAGTGCCATTGTGCTTCCCTGGTAAAGATCTTCTCTAATGTCCCTGTCGCCGCCCTTACTCACTGCTTTTCTCCACACCGTCCTCAACACCACAATCAGTGGTAATTCTCTAAATGACTAGCCTTTGCCATTGCATCTTTGGGATGCCCAAGTTTTCTGATTCTGCCTTAGAAAGTTGCATATCTGGACTTCCTAGGTAGGAAAAATAGAGAAACCAGGTGCCTAAACCAGCACACAGGACCAGGAAGACTTAGGAGGATGCAAAAATCAGGTCTTGTCTTGGGTCTTCAGACCAGCTGCCACAGCACCCCTAGGGAGCTCGTAAGAAATGCAAATTTTAGGGGCTCTTGGGTCGCTCAGTCAGTCTTCAGTTCAGGTCATGATCTCACAGTGTGAATTCAAGCCTTGCATCGGGCTCTTGTGCTGACAGCTTGGAGCCTGGAACCTGCTTTAGATTTTGTGTCCCCCTATCTCTCTCTTTCCTCCCCTCCTCATGCTCCGTTTGTCTCTCAAAAGTAAACAAACATTTAAAAAATTAGTTAGGAAATGCAGATTTCAACCCAACCCCAGTCCCATCACATTGGAAAATCTGGGGCTAAGTCCCCAACAGTCTGTTTTGTTGGAGAAGGTCATCAAGAAGCAGTGGTCACGAGTTGAACTCTAAACTGACCCAGGAAATCAGAGGCTCCTCACCTACTCCCATGTCCTTGGAATTTGCATTCTGCTTGCTTTCCAGGTCCCAGAAGCTGCTCCAAGAACACAGCCTTGAGATCGGGATGTGGCATTGAGACTCTCTGGACCGTGTATGTGACTTAATCCAGTGAAGGCCTCTACACGACTTCTTTTTCTTCCTTCTTTCCTTCCTTCCTTCCTTCCTTCCTTCCTTCCTTCCTTCCTTCCTTCCTTCCTTCCTTCCTTTCTTTCTTTCTTTCTTTCTTTCTTTCTTTCTTTCTTTCTTTCTTTCTTTCTTTCTTTCTTTCTTTCTTTTTGAAAGAGAGAGTGAGTGAGCAAGAGAGTAAGCAAACATGAGCAGGGGAGGAACAGAAGGAGAGAGAATCTTAAGTATGCTCCATGCTCAGTATGGAGCCCAACACAGGGCTCCATCTCATGGCCCTGCAATCATGATCTGAGCCAAAATCAAGGGTCAGATGCTTAACCAGTTGAGCCACCCGGGTGCCCCAATGCCTGTACTTGAACGTTTAAGACTTGGCAGGCAGGTGCGAAGATTTGCTCATCTTGTGGCACCTAAGACAGGCTTTGGAAGTAGAGGTCCCTTGCTTATTAGTTGTGCCACCTACTCGCATGAAATGGTCTGCCTCTTTCTTCAGTCTCTCCCTGCCTTCCATGTACAAGGGCCACTTTCAGATTACAACTAGGAAGCTCCTGATGTTATGCACCAATAATTTTAGCAAGCCCTTTAAGTGACGTGATATCTACTGAAGTTTGACAACCACCATCCTAGGGAGAGAAATGAGTCCAAACCTGCAAATTGGAATTAAGGCATCTGCTACAGAAAGGGACGTTCTGCAGCATCTGGGAAGGAGAGTTTTTATCCTGGGAGCACTTAACACTGTGGTTTGCACCCATGCTGCACATTATAACCACCTGGGAAATTTAAAACCACTGACGCCTGTTCCTTACCACAAGCCAATTACGTCAAAACCTGTGAGGGTGGGCCCTGGGAGTGAGGGGCCTTAAATGTCACCCCAGTGATTCTTCTGTGTGGTCAGGATGGAGAACTGCTGACTTAGGGCAATCCCAATCTCCCTGCAGCATCCTCCCCTGCTCCGCTGAATAAATATCAATGTTCCCTGTTTCCAGGGAATAACTATAGTGCTGCTTAAAATCAGGACTGGATCACCTAGCGACACTTCTCGAGCCAGCCCTGGTAGTCCTTGCTCAACTACAGGGTCACTGCACTGCTCAATACCAAGGGCACCTTCAGAATGGCAAATGGGGCAGTCCTAGACAGCACTCCTGAAAGGTGCTGGGGAAATTCTTACACATGTTTCTAGACTTCATCCTGTCCCCACTCCAGGCTGCTTCAAATAGGTGCTCATGCATCATGCCCAATGAGAAAAGCAACTTGATCATCATGCTTTACATTTTATCAGGCCGCCAAATACAAAGTAAGACCTTGTCTTGGGTCCCAGGACACGGCTCTCCGCTTCTTAAAGTTGTATTTTACGGCTTCAAGCCTGAAGTCGTAAATCACCCCCAAACCAATCTGTCATAGTTTGAAACTGCTTTTAGTATTGAAACAAACAAAAATATTGTCTCTAGTATTCTTTTACCAGTTTCTTCTAACTCGCGATAAATTCTAACTTATCAGAAAAAGGAGTAACTATCCATTTGATAATTGCTCTTTTATGTTAAATGGCTATCATGGATACATCATATAATGCCTTGTGTTTAGCCATGAAGGGATCTGATTTACACAGTAGAAACTGGAGATCTTATAACATGACGTGGTGATCGTAGATGTTGGATTCCAAGTGTGGTCCCCTGACCAGAATGGTACCACTCGAAAATATGTTAGAAAAGCAGAATCTCTTGCCCAACCCAGTCCTATAAAAGCAGAACTTAAATCTGAATTTGTGTTTTAACAAGATCCCTAGGTAATCTTGTTGCATATTAAGATCTGAGAAGTACTGCTCTTGGAAATGCTGAAGAAATAGCTTCAAATTCAGATTAGAGAACTACTTTTGACATGATAATTAAACTACAAATAAAGTAGATTTTTCTTTCTCATTAAACAGAAAATAAGCTTGAAATGGATGTACAGGAAGGAATAGCATGGTTTGGGGAAGTTAAAGCATAACGTTCTCTGCCCCCAGAAAACATACCCTCCCATTATACAGGTGTATTGTGTGGTGACAATGGGCCACTGCAGCCGACTGGGGCCAGAATGTCAGAATTTGACTTTCGTGATGAACCTATTCAATACACATTATAGAACATCTACCATATGCTGGAGAAAGGGTTAGGTGCTAGGAATACTTGTTTTTGGTTTCTTCACTGTCTCTACTTTGGAGGGAGGCATGGGAACAACCACAATGCATCTTGGTAAATGCTGTAATAAAGTCATGCACCGCTATTATGCGGGTTCAGAAAAGGAAACCATAAACTGACTTGGGAAGAAAGAGCATGGTCATGAGTAACTTCTTAGAAAGCGTGACAGTTGGGTGTCCATTCTGATGACTGGAGGTAAGTGTAGCTGAATTACAGAAAGACAAAATTTAAAGGAAAGCCTTTGGAGAACAAGCAGTGGTTGATGATGTCGTTGAAGAAGAGACAGGAAGAGTGGAGATATGGGGCACAGATGGAGAAGTAAAACCTTGAAAAGAACAAGAATGTTTCCTTCTGTATTACTGGAGAAGACAGTGGGTGAGTATTAGACTGGAAATGAGGAGGCAATAAACTGAGAAGTTTTGGGTCTGAAAGTCCCTATTTTCTCAATGGAGAAGAATGCAAATTCTTTCAGAAAAGAGTGAGAGGGGCTGAGACAGGTAAAGAGGAGAACAATGCAAATTAGAAATGCTTTTTTTGGTAATGTGACGTGCAAATTACAATGGACAGTTAAAAAGGAGGCAAGGTGAGGGTCCATGTGTGGTCGAGATCATGAGTATGTCACGGCAAGAATCCTCTACTCTGTGTGGCTTTGTACAGTACTGTTAAGCAGTGTGGACACTTGAATTAACTGAAGGTTCCCAGGTTGTTTGTGTGAGTGCAGTAGAAAACCACAGGTGGAAAGATCTTGAAGATGATGGTCAGGAGGAGCTGAAGTGATCTGTAATGTGCTTCTAAAACTTTCATGTGCGTATGAGTCATCTCGAGCTCTGTGTTTAAAAGCAGATACTGATTTAGTAAGTTTGGAGTGGTGACTTCAAGTCCTCATTTCTAACAAGCGGCCAGATGATATTTATTCTGGAGTCCCATAGACCACACTTTGAAGTAATAATATTCTAAGCTGTGGAAGGGAAGAATGAAAACCCAAAGTGTGATGGCCTGGGTAAAAAGGAAGGGAATAAATGTAGTGAACGTTAAAAAGGAATTATACCACCACTTTATACCCATCAGGATGGCCATTACCAAAAAGATAGCTAGTGTGGATGTGAAGAAATTGGAAACATCGTGCACGAACCATTGTGCACCGCTGGTGGGAATATAAAATGGTGCAGCTGCTACTGAACACAGTATGGAGGTTCCTCCAAAAACTAAACACTGGAGTAAGATATGAGCCAGCAATTCTACTTCAAGGCTTGGACCCAAAAGAATTGAAAACTAAAACTCAAACAGATATGTGTGCGCTCATGGTCATAGCAGCATTATTCACTGAGCCAAATGTCCACTGATGGATGAATGAGTAAACAAAATGGAACGTATACGTACAGTGGAATGTTATTCAGCTTTAAAAGAGGAAAAAGCCCTGAACACGCTACAACATGGACAACCTGAGGACCTTATGCAAGTGAAAGAAACCAGACACGGAAGGGCGAAGATTGTACGATTTCACTTATATGAGGAACATAAAGTAGTCAGATTCATAGAGACAGAAAGCAGAATGGTGGTACCAGGGGCTGGAAAGGAAAGGGTAACGGGGAATTATTGTTTAATAGCTACAGAGTTTCAGTTGGGATGACAAAAAAAGTTCTTTAAAAATACTAATGCCTGGCTCCCACTTCCAGACATTCTGGCTTAATTGCTTTGGGAGGCAATCTGGGTATCGGGATTTTAAAGCTCCCGAGTGATTCTAAGTGCAATAAAACTTGGAATCCACCAGATTAATTTCAAGAGAAAAGCAAAAGGGATTTAAAAATTAACAGTCGTAACCCTTAGAGAATGTTTTTACATTCACTTTTTAAGGAAACTATACAGTAGCATTCAGATGCTTGCTTTTGCCTCTGGAGACTCACACTCTAAACGGTTTTAACAGAAAAATGGGTTTGTTGGTCCACTTCTACTTGGTCGCAGATTTTGGCTGGCATCATATCCTGGGCTCTGATCAAGATAAGCCAAGAGCTTGGACTAGGTCAGCCCTAAGTCACGGAGAGGTCCTGGCTCCGTCATGGTCACACAGGGCCTCTAGCGCCCTCCTGACTTCAGTCTCTTACTTCTGTGAATTTTACACCCCAAAGAAAATCAAGAGGAAATGAAATCCAGAGAAAGCAAAAAGGATAATAAACATCATTCTCAGTCTCTTAACATTGGATATTTGTTTGCTAAGGGAAGTTGAAATGTCCAGGAAGATGGGCCTGTAGCATGGCAAAGTAATTACTGAGTCACTCAAGTTACCTCTAATATGTGATTCCAAGAGTATTCTGTCTGAAAAGAGAGCGCTTTAATAACAACAAGCTCCTTTCTGTAAGGTATATATAGATAATATAGATCTATGTACATAGATATCTATCTATCTACCAATGTTCCTAAGATGAAATAATAATCATGAAGAAACAAAGACTGTAGAATATACCAAGTCAGATTTTCTTTCAAAATGCTTGATGTTACCCTTTTCCAAAGAGGCCAAAAAGCCTTAAATGCCAACTCTATAATTTAATTAAAATGCTCTTTTTTGAGAATACATACATATATACACAAACATACATATATACGTATATATAAATATTTAAATTTACCTATATTATATATTCATTTATATATAAACACAAAAAAATACATTATACTACATTTATAAATAATGTCAGTGACTTCATTGTGATCCAAAAGAGGCATAGCATTTCAGTACCGACCCACAGTTTAAAATGCTTGCCATTTTGGGGAGTGCCTGGGTGGCTCAGTAAGTGAAGTGACTGACTCTTGATTTCGGCTCAGGTCATGATCTCATGGTTCATGAATTTGAGTCCCACACTGACAGTGCAGAGCCTGCTTGGGATTCTCTCTCTTCCTCTCTCTCTCTCTGCCCCTCCTTCAAGCTCTTTCTCTCTCAAAATAAATTAAATAAATAAAATACTTGCCATTTTTTGCCTGCAACACTGAAAATTATTCTGAGTTACTTAAATTCTACTTTGAAATGTGGAAATAGGGAGAGAAAAAGTTCTCTCTATTTACCAATATGCCTAGAATCCTAGGAGACATTATTTGTAATTTGGATTCACCTCTGGTGGTAGAGACACATGTCAAAACCAAACCACAGTGGTATATGAATAACATGACCCAAACTACCTTATTCAGACTTAAGCACTCTGAACAGAAATGAACATATTAGATCCCAAAATATCTCTCCAACCCTGAAAGAAGGTGTTTGTATTCTTATTGATCTTAAGACAACAGAATAAATATAGGCAAACACTAAGAAGTTCAAAGGCATTTTACTGTCTGCATTGTATCTAAAATATAATGTTAGCAATGCTATCTGACAGGAGAAAATAAAGCTTATCTCATGGAGAAGTCTCTTCTTTCTCTCTCTAGAAACTATCCTTTTTTTATCTGCCCTGGATCTACAAAACCATCCAAAGAAACTTTCCAGTGTAGTTTGCTGAATTCCTCCAGTTATAAGTTACTCCCTAAAAGTAACTTTGGCACTTTCGAAGGCTCATTAAATCTTTCTGGGCCCTCGGGTATCACTAAGGAAACTGCTACAATAATTTGCTAAATGGTATCCTCGGGACCTTATAAAGTTCTTGTTCCTCACAAAAAACTAACTTGCTCTCAAGAAGAAATTTACTTCCTACCAGGATACAACTAAGACCCTTTGTTTATTGTTCCAAGAAGGATTTAAGGGGGTTAAATCAATTATTTGTTTTAGACACACTCTGTGATCCGAAAAACTACTATTTTTGACTATCAATGTTTAAAAAAAGAAAGCATCAACCTGGCTGTCTTCTCACTAGTCCGTCCGTCCACTGGGGGAACCATCTATTTAAACGGTGTGAGGCGTTTGGTCTGCCTTGAGCTCCAAATTGGCTGTCCTGGAAATGCATCAGCTGTTTCTTTAAGGCCCACGGAAGTTTTATAAACATTTCTCTCAGTTTAAGTGAAACTAGAACTATCTTCAAGCTCCTAAATGACATAATCTAAATAAACGAAACTAACATCTCTGAAGGAATTTCCATTATAGTAATGGAAGGAGAGATGAAAAGCTGCGTTAAAAGTTATGTGATCTTGCCATCTTGTTCTCCCAGCATTTGCTAATTTCCCTATTCCACCATCTTGTACTATATTCAACCAAATAAAGTACAGCATCAAGCTCGGGCGGCTGTCTATGCCTAAAGCTTTTCTGGAAAAAAAAAAAAAGATTTTTGTGGAAGTAGCAGTAAAAGAAGAAACAGGAGAGAGCTGGACTTAAAAATCAAATCTGGCATTCACACAAAGATTGAAATTAAAATTGTAAGGAGAAAACAAAGTTCCCCAGTTCAGCCCCCAGCCTCCTGCTCTATTCTTGGCATGCTTTACAAAGAGGGGATTGGGATCTGGCCCTGTGTGTAGTCAGTAATATGCACTTTACAAAAACACAGATTTGGGGAAGTACTGGCAAAGAGAAGGGGTCATAAAAACCTGGCGCAGACACCCCCTCTCCCCATCCCTCCACACAGACTGGGCTCAACGGTACAGGGAAGGCAATTGGTAGATTCCAAAAATAACTGGCCAAATACCACAAAATCAACAAAACACCTTATACCTGCCTTGTAGGACACTAGTGACTTTAGTATAAGTGGGGAGATTTACAAAGCCAGGAAGTGTATTATTAGGCGCATTTATAGGTATAGTAAAGGCAATTCAGAAAGATTAAAGAACTTGGATCACAGAGATAGTAAATGGTAGATCTAAGATCAGGGAATGAATCACGTTTTTAGCTGTTCGGTTTTTGTTGTTTTCAAAGAACAACACAATCTAGGAATTTTTTTCCATCAATTGTTCTCTTTTATTTGTTCTAAATTATTAATTTTTCAGCACTACTAATTGCTTTCTCTTTCAATATTTTTATTTTATGATTTCCTTGTTAACATATGAAGTTGACTGGATATTTTCTTTTTTAAATATCTAAATACTATAAAGCTTTAAGGATATTTTCCTACTAGTATGTACCTTTTAGTTTTTTAATATGTACTCTTTTCACTACTGTCACTTTCTTATATGCTTTATTTCCAAGGAAATGCTTAATCCATTTGTTATTAATTTTATATGCAATTCATTTCCTCACAGAATATGGCTGTATCTTTTCTACTTTGGAAAATTTCTCCTTTGTTGGGATTTATTTTATTTTATTTTATTTTTTAAGTACCTGCATTGCCTAAAAAGAAAAGCATTTTGGTATACATATAATCAATACACAGACATACATATATACCTCTTATATCTGATCTCATTAATTATATTATTCAGGTTCTCTAAAATGATTTCATTTTTTTTACTCCATCTGTCAAAGACTCTTACTATGTTTTCAGTTGCTCCCTAAATTTTTAGTAGCATTTAGCTTTATATTTTTGATATATGTTGTTCACCTCAAGTAATAACTACAGATTTTATCTTCTTTAATCAATAAAATTGCTCTCTTTATCCTGGTAAAAGCCTTTGGCCTAAAATTCCACTTTGCTTGATGTTAATATAACCCGAATGACCCCAGACTTCATTAGCCTGTAGGTACTAAGGATGCTCCATTAATATTAATATCCTAATTTGCTAGCTCATTAACCCCTACCTGTATAACAGTAGGACCTTGACCTCTACTTAGGAAGTCCCTAGGCAGTATCTGACATATCCTCTGGAATCAGTAATCTACTCTTTATCTCCACTGGCTGCTCTTTGAAGAGGGACTGTGGGTTCTTGTTAGGTTTTTTTGTTTTGTTTTGTTTTTGTTTTTGTTTTTTTGTTTTTGCTACTGCTGTGTATCACGGGCCTCAGGTCAGAGACATTCAGTCCTCTGGGTGTATTAACCGTGACACCATCTCTTGTGAAAGCAGAGGAGAAATCTTTTAGAGGGGTTTTTTCATGATGCCTTCTTAGGGAATCAACGAGACCACTACTCAGGTGAACATTCAGATTTTCTTTTTCCCAAGATGCATATTTGTTGAGAGAAATTTGAGTAGCAATTGCCCTACTCAGTCAACACCCCTCTCTAAATTCCAGGCCTGATGTGAATTTTGGTTCACCATGCTAACCCCTCTTTTCATTGATTAATATTTCTTCAGGGTCCACATCTTGAAATATGGATTCTTTCACAATACCTTCTCTCACATTTTAAAAGTCTATAAAATAAAGCTTTATTTTTAGAATGTCCATTACTTCACTAGGCATATTTGGAGTGACCTTTCTGAAACCTCACGGCATCTCTATCACATAGGAACGGTGATTACTCCAGTTTTACAGATAGGAAACCTGCAGACAGATAGGGTAAGTAACTTCCCCACCAAGAACATGCTTGCAGCAGCACCGCCCATCTTTCACACTTCCTTGGCCTTGAGTTCTTTATTTGATTCGTGTTTCTGGTGACTAAAATATATCGTCAAGTACATTTTTTCATGAAAAGTACATTGGGTTGTTTACTTTCTGAGTCTTTAAATAGAGGTGCTGTATAATGTCTTCACTGTGCCTTTATTCATGACAGTACTTGGATCATTCTTTCTTTCCCTATAAGTTAGAAGTGTAGTCTAATGAATAGCACACTAGAGAACACCACGGTGGGGCTCCTGGGTGTCTCAGTCCGTCGCTTGAGGATCCCGCTCTTGATTTTGGTTCAGGCACGATCTCACAGTTTGTGAGTTTGAGCTCTGTGTCAGGTTCTGAACTGCCAGTGAGGAGCCTGCTTGAGATTCTCTCTCTTTCTCAAAATAAATAAAAACATTAAAAAAAAAAAGGATCAGAAGGGTTATTTTCCTAAAGTGCAGGTTCCTGTAGGTTGTGTTTGGTTTGTGGACCACATCTTGATAAACCACTGTCTAGTAGTTGGCACCAAGGAGACCTTTCCAGTCCTTACTCTGCCTTTTAAAAGCTTTGTGACAATAAACTTATTTCTTAACTGCTCTAAAATCTTAGTTTATTCAACCTTAGTTTATTCATCTGTAGACTAATGAAAACAGCTGTCTTATAGCTCTTTTTGAGGATTAAATGAAATACTGCCTGTAAATATGCAGCATAGTTCTGGAATATAAGTCATCAACAAATGTTTGTTACTTAAGGAAGTATTATTATTAATTGCCACCCATTCTCTACCTTTACATGTTAAAAAATAATGATACAGCCCCCAATTTTTTCATTAATTTTTTTCCGACTGTTTTCTTACTTGAACTCTAGGAGAACTGTATATTTATCTTTAAAATTTAAAAACGTATAAGCTTAGATGTAGTTTTTTTTTGTTCTATTAATTAATGCTTATAGCTTCATAATAGCCACCTCAATGTCTCTATTTAGACCAGTGAAGTTTTTCTTCTATTTTTCTTTAATTACTTTTAAGTAACTCTGTATATTCCGAAAAAAACTCCAAAAACATGCATATTACATTGTTAATATCATAAGGGCCATGTCAGTTCTACTTTTTACTATTTTAATGCTACTTAAATCATCTTAAGGGCTATTTATTCATTCAGTTCTTCCATTTAATCTGACAGATCTCTTAAATTTTCAGTCACCTCACTTTTTTATTTTCTTTGAAATAATTGACAATTTCCTAAATTTATTTAAGATTTAAAAACAGCAGAAATCTAAAATTTATGTTCCTTAGAGTAAAAAAAATTTCTCTGGAGGGAATAAAGAGATAGACCCTACTTGGAATTGTGGCAGTATGGATTATGGATTTTGGGCTTTAGTGTCTAATCTGATGATGAAATCTGAAAGAGCAGATTTGGGGCACAATGGATAAAGAAATTTTAAATTTACTGTTTGGGGTTATATGTGGGAAATCCAAAGAGAGCTGACTATCAGGAAAAGATATTCATATATAGGTTTTGGGTAAGTCTTCTCTGGAGATAAGTACTTGAATATTATTATACACATGATAATAAGGGCAAAGAAAATCAACATGAAAAAGGAGCTGAGTGGGGAACATGGGAACATGGGAAATCACATTTCAGTGATGAGTTGAAAGACAAAGAATGTCCATTGGACTCTGAAGAAAAAGTGACTAAAGAAGCTATGAAGAAAACATTCAAGAAAGAAAATTGGAAAGGAACTGATGAGTGAGAAATGCTGCCAAGACCAAATAGTACGAGAACTTTAAAAAAAATGACAGCATTCCTACAGAAATGTGGGAAAGTGTGTGTATCAACACAACATTATAATGATTTTTTGTAATGCAGGAGAGGTAGAAAAATAGGAACAATGAGCTTGGTCCACATCTTTAACATGTTTTTCTCTATGTACAAAAGGAGAGAGACAGAGACAAGAGATGTCAAGCATTAATTGCATTAAAAGTCAGGAGTCAATTGAAATGAAGAAGCCAGAAATAGCAGTATCATGAGAATAATTAATGGAATGGAGCACCTGGGTGGCTCTGTTGGTTGAGTGACTGACTTTGACTCAGGTCATGATCTCACAGTTGATGGGTTCAAACCCTGCATCAGGCTCTGTGCTGACAGCTCAGAGCCTGAAACCTGCTTCAGATTCTGTCTTCCTCTCTCTCTCTGCCTTTTGCCTTCTTGGAATCTGTCTGTCTGTCTCTCTCAAAAATAAGTAAACACTTAAAAAAGGAATAATTAATGGAAGGAAGTTCAAAGAATGTGAAAAAGAATGGGGATAAAGCAAAGATGGAGGTCTGTGCTATTCTTGGATAGAAGAGACTTCTAAGATTAGAGAGAAGGGAGAATACACATGTTGACTCAATAGATTCATTGGAGAGGTAGCATGTTAGAAACATCTATGTGACAGTGTGTCAGAGGATTTAAAGAAAATTATGGAAAGATATTAATTCCAGTGAGGGTGCTGGCATTAAAGAATGTCAAAGTGTCCTGAGAGTCCATTACATATTGACAATAATTTGCAATAATTCTACTTTTTCTTATTTACTTTCAACTTTTTACTATTAATGAATTTACATAGTTTTGTCATTTGTACTTCTAGATTTGATTGTATATTAGGTAGACTGGCGTCATGGACAGAGATGTGCCTGAGAAAAGATGTGCAGCTGGATCAATACAAGAGAGGACCTGGATAATGGGATGTAGGCTGGACTTGTTATACCAGATACCTGCCACATTCATGGTGCTGCTCGGGAAAACGTGGCTAGAAGTTGCCATGCTTGGGGTCATGCCAACTCCATCATCCAAGCACCATTGGATCAGAAGCAGGCATCGAGAGACAACCAACAGTGGACAGGGCTATGGAAGGTGTCTGGCATTAAAACCCTGCCAAGAGTTATGTCTCAATTTGTCTCAGCATAACTAACTCACTTCCTCTGTGAAACATAGACGAGATAGTAGGGACACACATTATAGACAGCAGAGATCGCGTTATAGAACTGTAAGAAAAAAGGTGATGAAAAGAAAAGAAAAAAAGAAATAGTTAGTTGGAGGATAGGAAGCATTAACATATATATCAGAAAAAGAGGAGGTTAGATTTAAGACATTTACCTAGCATAGCTGAACTGTAAATATATACATATTTTAATTTTGTGATTCTCCTTGCAGTGCCATAGACAGATTACATGTTTGTGTTTTTCTTCATAACAGTTTATGAGATTATTAGGAAGAAGGACCAAATAATAATATATAGTCCATGCACAAAACTTAGCAATTTTATATATTAATTTCTTTATTAACAAAAATAGAGTAGTATTATTTCTTGTATATTAGAGATTCAAACTTTCTTCTAATTAAGAGCTAACTAATACCAGGATTTGGGGTAGGAGAGTTGCTAAGTGTCTGCAAGAAATATAGACTCAAAGACATTTTACTCCTTTCCATATTGGTGTTAACTTTTAAAAGCTGGCACTGGGGTGCCTGGATGGCTCAGTCGATTGAGCCCCTGACTTCGGCTCAGGTCATTATCTCATGGTTCGTGGGTTCAAAGCCCCATGTCGGGCTCTGTGCTGGCAGCTAGTTCAGAGCCTGGAGCCTGTCTTCAGATTCTGTGTCTCCCTCTCTCTCTGACCCTCCCCTGTTCACATTCTCTCTCTCTTTCTCTCTCTCTCTCTCTCTCTGTCTCTCAAAAATAAATAAAACATTAAAAATTTTTTTAAAGCTGGCACTGAATAGCGAGGCTATTATATTTTGGTTTTATCACAATTTATTTTCAAATAATCCTATTTGAAGGATAAACAAATGTGATCACCAATGTAGGATTTTCTCTGATATCTTAAATATCTTCCAGGGGCAGTGATGGACATAGCTGATAGATGTAATCTGTTCCCATTGCAAGATTCTTTAAAAAGTAATGATAATAGTAAGATTAAGTTAATACAATTACAGTAACCACTGATCAAGCTCATGTAATTTTGTCTAGCTCTCTCAGAGTTATGTCTGTATTTATTCTTATTCTTTATATTCTATATAAAACTGATAATTACAGCAACCCATATGGTGGGTACTATTATTACCATATTAGAGTTTAAGAAACTGAAGCTCAGGGATGTTATGTGACTTGACTGAGTTCCTACACTTACCTAAGTGTTGTACCAACAGTTTGAATATAAAAATTCATCTTTTTTCCTATCTTCTCCACAATCTGTTGTGCATAATTTATAGACAGACCAATAGGAGGATTCATTTTCTGGAAGGATTGTATTTATATTTTTGAAAGTACCAATATAATATTTAGGGTCTGTTTCTAGGGTCATAACCATTGCATGCTAAGAAAAAAAATTTTTTTAATCATTATTTTTAAACTGTTCACACTAGATATACTAAAACTCTAAAACCAAAAGAGACCAATCTTTTATATATTTTAGTAATATAGTCATCTGTATATTTAGTACAAGACAAAATAATGTAAAATTTGAGAGGGATTATCTTATTATAAAAGCATAATTTGAATGGAAAATTTAAAATTTTTCCATGATGATTTTTACTGAATTATATTTGCAATATTTTAAAAGAGTTAGGAAGTTTGACATATGTATTTGTATCACTTCTCAGCCTTTTGGCTAAGATCAAGTGACATATGTATTTGTAGGTAAGACCATGTCAGACTAGATTACCATTTCATTTGTTGATACCACTAACATATAGTATATATTTCATAAAAACCTATTTACCTGATAAGATGAACATCATGAGAAAATTATACGTTGTAGAAACACTTTAAGACAATTATAGCTCAATTTTCCTTCTCTAGAATAATAAATAGCAGAATTGACCCCCCCCACCAGCTGCCAATAACATCCCCAAGTCAGAAAGATCCAGACGATTAGACTACAAATTCTAATATTTCTTGTACAGTAATATTTTAATGTCATTACTAAAGAATAATATCGAATCCTTTGGTAATTATTAAATTAAGCTCTAAATGTTTCATAGCATGTATGAACTCAGAATAGAATGTGCAGTATGAGCAGAACCTAAAAGGATATCCTTTCTTACACTTCATCAGCACCACCACCATTATCTGATGAAGGGATTGGCCAACCTCTCGACTTGAACATGTCTGAGGTTATAAAATTTACTACCTATTATGAGATCCCATTCCAAGAATGTTCAGTTCTCATTCTCAGAAAGCACTTCTTTGAACTGAATTCTCTAAAAGTTTTATTCATTTGTCCCAGTTCTACTCTCTGTGGTTAAACTAACAAGCTATAATCCTTTTTTTTCCCATATGGAAGTACTTTTGTTACTTGAAGAGAGTTATCAAATCTCTTTGCATCATCTTATCCCAGATCCTTTGACTATTCTTCTTGATCTTGAGTCCCTTAGTCACTCTCTCCTGGATAAGCTCCCTTACTAAATGCCTCTGAATGATGGAAAGTAAGTCGGTGTTATTGCTCACTATTTCTAGACTTTTTATTCAGAGATCCTCAGGGTGAATAGATTTAATTTTGACCCTCCATAATTTTGGCTATTTTAGAGAAAATTCAAAGGCCCATGATATGAAGTGATTAGTAATTGTGCCAATTAAAACTTTGAACTATAGAGATTTGAAGACTGCTGTACAGATACAAATCACTTAATAGATAAAAATGAGTGAGTAAACTAGATCAGCTGACTTCCATAGCTCCACACAGCTTTTTTATTCTATAGTCTTCAATGTGCAAATACAGATAAGAGTTGTGTGTGAGTGTGGGTGTGTGTAAAACATGTCCACAAAAATAAAGTCAACTTCCAGTGTAGTGTTGGAAATAAAGTAACACTAAAAGATCTAAGAATGCTATGATGATAGCCACAAGATTTTGATAATTCATTATTTAACCTATGACATGAGTGAGTCCATCACATATGCTTTATGTAATTTAAAGTAGTTAATAAAAAATATCAATGGTTGCCTGATAAGTGTACATTTTCTCATCTAGTGATGAGTAACCAGATATTGATAGGCAATTAGCTTTTGGGCTGATGATATTTCCAATAAATGCAATCCTTCTTCTTAAAATGTGATTTGGGAAAGAGCCAAAAAACCTAAACATTTATGCATAGAGAAACGTAGGATTCAAGAAGGTGTCAAGATAGGTCTTCTATGAGTTTCAATTCTACAGAACTTCTTATGAAGGTAAGGTAAGATAGTATGGATTTTGCAGTCATATTCACACTATTAACTGAAAATAAAGATGTGCACAATGGTACTGCAAGAAAAAAGAAAAGTCTCAGTATTGGACCCTGTCATAGGCTGGATAATGGTTACTCAAAGATATCAGATAAACTCTCACAACTCAATATTAAAAAGATAAATAATCCAATTAAAAGATGAGCAAAAGATAGACATTTCTCCAAGGAAGATGTGAGAATGATCAATAAATACATGAAAAGATACTTGGCGTTGTTCGTCATCAGAGAAACGCCAGTCAAAACCACATTAAGATTCCACCTGACATCTAGTAAGAAGACCAAATTTAAAAAACTCAGAGAGGGGTACATGGATGACTCAGGGTGTTCAGCGACTCTTGATATTGGCTCAGGTTGTGATCCTGCCGTGCATGAGGCTGAACATGGGGCATGCTTGGGATTCTATTTTTAACTCTCTCTCTGTCCCTTCCCCTTCTCTCATTCCTCACCCTCTCAAAATAAATAAATAAAAATTAAAAAAATAAAATAGGAAAAACTCAGATTAAAACACATGTTTATAAGATTGTGGAGAAATAGGAACCCTCATTACTCTGCCCCTGCTGGTGAGAATGTAAAAGGGTGCAACCATTTTGGAAAAGAGACTGACAGTTCCCCAACTGATTAAAATAGAGTTACCATATGACCCAGCAATTCCATTCCTAGATGTATACCAAGAGACATCAAGAAAAATATTCAGACAAAAACATGTATGTGAATGTTTATGGCAGCATTATCCATAATAGCCAAACCATGGAAATAATCCAAATGTTTATCAGTGGATGTATACATAAACAAAATACACATTTCATACAATGTACTATGCAGCTATAAGAAGGAATAAAGTATTGATAAATGTTACAACTTTGCTCAACCTTGAAACACTATGCTTGATGGAAGATACAAAAGTCCATGTCTTATTTGATCTCATTCATATGGAAGTCCAAACAGGGAAATCTATACAGGCAAAAAATACATAGATGTCTGCCTCGCATTGGAGTGAGGGGGAGTCGCCTCTTCCAAAACAGTAGAGGGTTTCTTTTGAGGTTGCAAAAGTATTCTAAAACAGATTGTAGTGGTTAGACATAACTGTTTTTGATTATGCTAAAAGTCATTGAATTGCACATTCTAAATGGGTGAATTATATGGCATATAAATCTCAAAAATTGTGTAAAAAAAAGTGAGGTTAATCTCCATGTGCTGAAACAGAAAAGGGGCATTGCTAAACTTTAAAAAATTATCAAAATGGAAGGAAATCTGTGCAGAATGGAGGGCTATTCCAGATCCTACTGACAAATGCAATTATATAATTAGTAGAAGAGCTCAAGCGCTCCATCTGGTTGGAGGGACTTCTCATTCCTTTTCATACGCTTTGGGCAAGTCAACAAATATCAGCCACAATATGGTGCTATCAATGATATAAACAACTAAGGCTGAGGTCTCAAGCGAAGACCACATAGCAGAACCCTCTCTTTTAATGGAAGCATGATGCCATTACCTTATAGCATCAAGTGTGGCTGCTGAAGATTTTATTATACATCTGAATATTTTTTCTAAGAAAACTTTTATTTAGTTATTTTTTTCTTATAGCCTTTTAGAACCTTCTCTTAATCCTTGGTGATCTGAAACTTCACAAAAATACTCCTTAGAATGGATTTTGTTTTAAATTCTGTTTAGCTGTCTAGCAGCCTTTTAATCTGAACACCTTTGACTCCTTTCTTTTGTGTTTTTTTTCAATTCCATTTTCACTCAACTTTCCCTCACAGCACTCAAATTCTTTTTATATTTTCAGTCTGAATTTTTGTGTTTAAGATCTGAGAGATAGTTTCGTTCATATCTCGGATCACCAGTGTATCATTTTTTTGTGTGCAAAGCAGTCATAGTGTTAATTTCCAAGAATTTTTTCTTGTTCTATGATTTTTTTAAAGGCTCTTCTTATTTTATGGCTACAAAATCCTTGACTCTTTGTGGACACAGTCATCCATCTCAACTGCCTATTTTACTTCAGCAGATGACAGCAAGCAAGAGCACCTCCAATCAGAGTAAGAAGGGCTCCATTCTGGCATGTTCCATTATTAAGTCACACCAGAATCTTAGCTATTTGTAGGCAGGTAAGTTCCTTTATTCTAGAGGATGTTATGCTATATTTATGCTATATTTCTATTTATGCTATATTTATTTATGAGACCTCATGGATGTTGCCAAATGATGATGCCATCTTTTTGCCTCACTGGGTAGTGCATCTTGAATACCAATGGCCTCTGTCTGGAGGCTCTTCAAGAAGCTGCCAGTAAAATAGCCCTGGATATGCTTTCTCAACTGATCCTCTGTTTGTGCTGGCTTGTGTTATTCCTGCTTTGTTTCACCTGTCACCACACATGTCTGTTTTTTGTCTTCCAGAATTCCATTAATAACTTTAGTCCACTGCTGGTTGTCACCCCCATTTTCTTGCTGTTGTGGGTTTATTCACTTTTGCAGTGAATTTTCATTTTCATTTCAATGGTGTTTTGTAAGAGTCAGGGGCATATGAATGTTCCCAGGCCACCATCTTGAACCAAGAAAAATATTAAGTTGTATTTTTATAAACATTACCCTGACAAATCTAGGTGAAACCAAGGGTGACAGTGGAATGTAGAGGAAAGAAACATCTATCCAGTAGCAAGATTGAGGAAAGGCCTTGTGACTTAGGGCTCCAAGTGCACATTTTTGATAGCATGGATAACAGTGAGGTTCTGTATAGACTTGGAAAGGAGGATGACAGGAAGAATTCAATATTTGGAGAAAATGATCATACCAGTTGTGTAAGCAATAGTCTGGATCAAAGACAGACTCGAGAGGGGCGATGGCATGAAAATGTGGTGACAAAGTCCAGGAGCAAGGGTAGCTCTAGGAGCTAGCAGAGGATGCAGCTGTGGGGACAAAAGGCAAGAGGTGAGCCTTTGTTGCTTGATTTCACTCCATTTATTATATTTTACTTCTAAAAGGGAAACAACAAAACAAGAGCAACAATTACCAAAAAAGAAACAAATCAATAGCATCGGAAACCAAATGTCATGATCTGTGAAATCAGAGGGGGTGATTTAATAAGTGGATATTACATTGTTTTTCTCCTTTTCAAAATATTTTTTAAGAAATGAACTGAAGGAAATAAAGCATAAAGGGAGGGCCTAAGACCAGTAACCAATAGATGTTGTACCTGTGAGGAGGCAGCGTGTGTTTAAACCCCGGGCCCACAACTTTATTGCTCAGGTAAAGCTGAGAATTGAAATTCTATGTGGCCTAATCTGTAAAATAAGGTTGATGGTGATAGTGCCAACCTCACAGAGCTCTTGGGAAAATGAAATAAGGTGGTGCATGGAAAACCAAGGTGGACTATTATTCTGTAAGACCGGCAAACTTTTTTAAAAGTATGAACCTCACAGGAAAATGAGGCACATCTCAATCTATGCCAACAATAACTTAAAAATCTGCAGTGTTTTGGGTGATGGTCATGGAGGGGGGGGCCCTTGTGGAGAGGAGCACTGGGTGTTATATGGAAACCAACTTGGTAATAAACTATTTAAATTTTATAAATCTGCAGTTTTGCCCCAATAATTTGCATTAATAAAATATATTACAAGGAAAAGCACATTAGCTAAAATAACTCTAAGTATAAAAATTACTCAGTGAACCTTTATTCTTACGGGAATTAGAAAAGGCATTTGACCAAGGGTAAGTTTCCTTACTAATTCAAAAATATATTTTAATTATAAGATGCATTATAGTGTCATATTTTATATAGTGTACTTCTAACGGATCTAATATGTTTTCCAAATCTCCTATATATGTAGTCACTAGCATATGCTATCTCCCTGGATAATTCTGCTCTGTAACATGCTTATATGAGACCTTATTGCATTAAGTATTAGGTTTGATGACAAAATTTCCTTCTGGAGTTGAAAAACT
>NC_043714.1:10165869-10262324 GCF_006229205.1 Suricata suricatta | reverse complement strand
GGCAATTTATTTTGATTTGGGGTATTTTTGACATCCCATTTTCAATTTTACGCTCCATTATGAAAACGGGTGCTAAACATACAACAAATTTATACAAGAATCACGAGGCTTATCCTGTGCTGTGATGATGAGTTGCAATTTTGACAAACACTTGGAATTACTAATCAAATGGTCGATTATCTCCATGATGTTTCAGTTTTATAGCTGTAGACCTGTAACTTTTTAAAGACCATTATTAACAAATATTCCTGGAGGAAAAATAACTTTGTTACTGTAAGTTTGCTGCTTTCTAGTTCAAATCTGTTTTTTTTAAAATTAAGATTGCTTTTGTGGCTCAAGTATTTAATAACTTGGGATTTCTCAAATGTGACTGGGGAGTTATAGTCTACAGTATGTGAATCAGCTCCAGTAACTACTCATCCCAAGGACACATATTTTGAGGGAGAGAGCACACACGCAAGCAGGAGATGGGTACAGGGAGGGGGAGAGAGAAAGAGAGAGAGAGAGAGAGAGAGGGAGAATCCTAAGTAAACTCCACCTTCATGCTCAGCTCAGCATGGAGCCAGGGCTCATTCCCAGGATTCTGGGAAATCAAGAGTTGGATGCTCAACCGACTGAGTCATCCAGGCACCTTGTGATTCATGCTTTCAATGGTAATAGTAATTCATCTTTCAAGATGAAATATTGAGACTAAGTCCTTCTTATAATCTCCTGCTGGTCATTTTCTGATCATGCCATTCTTTTCTCAACAGGTAGGTAAGAATAACAGTGACACAAATAAAGCATTATTTGACTACTTTATTTTTTTCTTTGATTCAGATGTTGAGAAACGAGTATGATTATCTCTATTTTATGATTAAGCATGCCACAGCTTTCACAGAGGGTAGATGATTTCAAGAGGAAGAGTGTAGAAGGGCCCAATTTTCATCTCATTACCATACACATTCATAACAATGGCTTAGATTTAATTTCTCATGCTGTAAATATTTTTAGAATATATTATGAATGTCTATTTGGTATCAACATTTTGAATATTAATCCTGATGAACAGAGGGGTATTTTGTAAGAGGTGCAGAAGCTGCGTTTGTAAGGCATCGTGTGAGTGATGGAGCATATAAATGCAACTCTCAACACCTTTTCCTTTGTTTATTTTTTCCATATCAACTTCCTCCACGTAACACCTGGACCGTGGATGAACTACATTTCATCGCTGGATTTTGGTGGCAAATGAAATAAGCAAGCGTTTATACATTTGCAAGGGTTCTTAGAAATCATACAATGATGATATTTTAAGAGGACTATCTCCTCAGAAATATAAAAATTTTAATAACCTATTAAAGATAGTTTTTCGGGGTACCTGGGTGGTTCAGTCAGTTAAGCTTCCAATTCTTGATTTTGATTCAGGTGATAATCTCATGGGCTGTGGTATCAAGCCCTGCTCCGGGCTCCACAATAACAGCTCGGAGCTTGATTGGGATTCTCTCCTTTTCTATCTTCCCCTCCCCTACTCATGGGCATGTGCTCTATTTCAAAATAAAAAAATAAACTTGAATGACTTTTTTTCCATCCCTATTTATTTAAAATAGGAAGCTCTACATATGCTCCTATAATTTATCTCTCCAAAATTCAAGTACAATAATAACATGAATGCATGAAATCCCTGAGTTAATCTTTGGATAGGTGCTCGAAATTGTTCTTCTAATATCTTTAGACACATTAGATCATGTAGAAAAGAAAGAGAAAAAAAATTAACTCTCCCTGAGTCGATGTATCAGACACTATGTGACTTAACACTTCATATTTTCCTTCATCCTTAGTACTCACTTTCAAGAAAGTACTTTTATGGGTGCAGAACCCCCAGTGTCTGTCAGCTAAGTTACGGGTCCAGTTCAGCAGAGTGATGCAATATGGTTCTGAAGGGACCGCTTGGCTTCCCCCCATGTTTCTATTCCTGAGTGGTAGCAGTTAAGTGACTAAGGCTTTATTTTCTTTTCGTCCGTTACACTAGCTTTGAAAATGCCTTTTCCTTTAAGTATAGTCATTTTCAATACTTGGTACATAGGGTAGGGAGGATCTCAGAGACTTTGACAAAATTTAAGCTAAGTCCAGAGTTGATACTTGTCAGATAACAAAACTTGTTTTTTTCCCACTTAACATTAAATTCATTAATAACAATACCACAAAATTACTTCTGCCTAAAACCTCATAAAACAGGAACTAATCAAAGCAAACACACTTAACAGCTAATGATGATTTTAATTTAGCTGTAAATGCCTCAAAGGCTAGTAATTAGAGAGCAGTTATACGCTTTTTGTTTTGGAAAATAAATTATTGCTGCATGTTTTGCCACCGTTTTCTCTAATTTTGCTAAAATAGTCTTATCGGTGAGAAATTTTAAAATAGATCTTATGACTAGATAATTTAGATAAGCATGATCAATTTTCTGTTTAAAATAATGTCTTGTGAATACGTTTTGAACACACTGGCCACAAATGTGCTATTAAACAGCAACAAAAAGAGCCAAGTAAATAAACTCTTTGCAGTGCTTGATTGCCTAGTACGACTCACTTCAGATTTAATGAAGGGTTATTTGTTTAGCAACAGGGATGTGAGTCATATATCCTGACAATATTGTGGCTCTCAACAATGGAGGTTAACATAAATCACATATTTTCCCCCAAACAGACATGATCATTGGTATTTTCTCTTTAGCATTTAGATCAGTAGCTCCATAATTGCAAAACTAAATTAGAGATCAATGATACTAAGTTACCCTCTCCTATTCACACCTGGCGGCTTAGAGGCTTCGGCATACGGGGTACGGGCAGAGAGTTTGTTCAACTAGATGTGAAGAACACCAGATACAACACTGCAAATAGTGCTAACAACCATTCTTGAAGACAACACTTTTTTTAGGAGAGAGGCCATTAAAAGAATGAAGTAAAGGCACCTAGAAAGAGAAAACCAGAGAGCGTTCTCAAGTGAGATTGAGAGTAAATGGATAGTTAAAAAGATTAATAAATAAAAGCCAAACTTGGGGTATTTAACTATAGTAGCTGCTATTTCTTCTCCACTTCCCAATTTAAAAAAAAAGTTGTTCTTATTTGTTTAGGATATAGTGAGCCAGAGCAATGAAGGTGTTACTTATAAATTTTATTTATATATTTTGAGAGAGAGTGTAAGTTGAGGAGGAGCAGAGAGGGAGAGAGAGAATCTTAAGCAAGCTCTGTACTGTCAGCACAGAGCCACGTGTGGGGCTCAAACCTACCAACCTTAAGATCATACCTAAGCCTAAATCAAGATACCGACTCAACTGACCGAGTCACCCACTCGTTCAGGAACTTGTTACTTATAACACCCCAGCGAGTGCTACCTCCCATAGGTTAGAAGAACTGTCCATCAGTTGGTTGTGAATTGTCCCCTGGAAGACTGAGTTGATAGGTGTGTGCTCATGGCAGTCAGATGATAATATGATTAATTGTTTGTATTTAAATAGAATCATTGTTATTCACAAAGCTGAAAGGTCTGTATTATGGAGGAAATACTTTTCATATAGCAATCTCCTAACAGTTTCTCAACTGAGCATGCTGTTTCCAGCAGATCTTGAAAAACACACTTGAAATGTGTCTTCTGATAGGGAACATCTATTTATAATTTAGTAATTGGCAAGAAGGAAAAATAATGAAGAGGAATGAAGCAAGAGTGAAGAAGCTGCCGTGTGAAGAGCTCTTACCCCTGTGGGGGCCAGGTGGCCCTGTTTCCTACAGGAGAGTAGCCAATACTTTGTTATTTAACCCTGGTTTCTCATGTCTTAGAGCTCATTCTATTGAGCTTGTCCTATTTTTACCAGGTAGGGCTTTGGAAGTGGAACCCAATAAAATTTCAATATAGATTTTTTAAATGTTTATTTATTTTTGAGAGAGAGAGAGAGAAAGAGAGAGACAGAGTGTGAGCAGGTGAAGAGTAGGGAGAGGGAGATATAGAATACCTACAGGCTCTGGGCTCTGAGCTGTCAGCACAGAGCCGGTCGCTGGGCTCCAACTCACAAATTGTGAGATCATGACCTGAGGCAAAGTCAGATGCTTAACCAACTGAGCCATCCAGGTGCCCCTGAATATAGATATTTTAAAAGATAGTAAATATACCAGTACTAGCATTGACTTTATTCAAAGAAGTTGTAGGTTTCTCAACTCATTAAGTTATAGAACAGCAACAATTGAAATAAGGTCATTACGCTTGCCATGATTAACAATGCCTACGTTGGTTATTCTGAATTTATGTGAGTATGACAAACTCCTTGTAAATCAAAGAATTTTATTCACCCTCATGGTAATGCAATTATAATTTTAGTAGCCATTATGAAGAAAATATATAATAATGAGTTATTACAAATTTGTGAATATTTAATATGTTTGTAATTTGTAAGTATGCATTACATCGTTGGCCAAATAATGTTTGAAAACAAGTCATCAGACACCATTTGATATCAACATGTACACTTTTAGGACTCTTGCAGTAATTTTGTGTCTTCCTCCCCTTCACTAGGCATCCATAAATCATGAATTGGTAGCCAATGATTTACACAAAGCCTACTTTGAGGGTTGAACTGCATAAATGAGTCTGACTACCCAAGTCAGAGTATGTGTGTGTGGGGGTGTAACCCTATTCTGCTATGCACAACTCTAGAAGAACCCTTCAAGGAAGCTAGCCATTACTTGTCAGTTTTGAGCAACTTTGGCAAATTGTCAGTAATCTGCCAAGGCTCCCTTCTTGACATATTTCCAATCTGAACAGATTGTGAGTAGAGTTGCTTTAATTCAGCCTGTCACAGGGCTCACCACTGTAAATCAAAGAGCTGCACAGCCTGAGATCACATGGGGGGAAAAATTACAAACGCTGTGAAGGCTTACTGGATAAAAACCTATCCTAGCATCTGTTTTGCAGAATCAACCACTACCAGTATGAAATATAGGTACTAAAAGCAGGAAACAAACAAAAATAAAATGTCACTGTTTTTGTTAGTGTCAGAAGTACATCTATGAAATTCTTTTGTCATATCAAGGAGATATGACAAAAAGTGGCTGTCTTTTTAGAATATTCCTGCCAATCAGACTGATTAACACCAAAAATATCTCTATGTATGCGTTTTAGTCTGTGATTTTTAGCTGAGATTTTTCCCCCCTTTTTTCAAAAACTGGCATATAGTTGACACACAGTGTTACATTAGTTTTGGGTGTACAACATAGTGATTCAGCAAGTCTGCTCACCAAAGGTGGAGCTACCATCTGTCACCATACAGCACTGTCCCAGTACCACTGACTATATTCTCTATGCTGTATACCATGACTGACTATCCCATAATTGGATGCCTGTATCTCCGTCCATCTCACCCATCCCTATAGCTTCTTCCCCTCCAGCAACCACCAATTCATTATCTCCATTTATGGATCTGTTTTTCTTTTTGTTTGTTCATTCATCTGTTTTGTTATCTGAAATATTTTAATTTTAGGATTTTAACACTAAATTCCATCCTCTTTATTTCATATTTATAACTTTTCCTCATAGCTTAGAATGATCAGACTGTTGATCTAGACCTTGGATACACATCTTTAGTAACACACAGAAAGTAACTGAGTTTTTAAAAAATTGCTAAGAGTACTACTTTATTGTGGTCAGCTACTTGATACTTAGATTTATTTTCATTTCCATTAAAAATCACCAGTTGAGTATAGAGTTCTATGATTTTCAAAACACACATAGATTTGTGAAACAACCACCACAAAAACAGGATTGGAATAATCCCATCACTGTATAAAACTTCAGTGTGCTTTCCTCTTGTGGTCAAATCTTCCTGCATCCCTAGTCTTAGCAACTATTCATCTGTTTTCTTTTTCTATAGCTTTGACATTTCCAGAATGTAATATAAATGGAATCCCACAGTAAGAAAACTTTCAAGAATGGATTATTTCCCTTAGCATATGCATTTAACATCCATTCATGTTGCCACATACATCCATAGGTCATCCTTTTTCATTGCTGAGTAGTATTTCATTGAATTGATATACCAGCCTTTATTGATTCACCCACTGAAGGGTGTTTTGACTGTTTCTATTTTCACTGATTATGAATTTGATGCTATAAATATTCACACACCAGATTTACTATGAAGATTAATTTTTATTTCTCTAGAATAATTACCTAGGAATGAGATTGCTATATTCTGTGATAGCACGTTTAACTTTATATGAAACTGCCATACTGTTTTGCAGAGTGACGATAGCACTTTGCAAATTGACTAGCAAAGAATGAGAGTTTCAGCTGGTCTGCCTTCTTGCTGTCATGTGATGTTGTCACATTGTATTTTTCTTACGCATATCCCTAAATGTATAGGGATATGTTTTTGTGGTTTTGATTTGCATTTCTGTAACGGCTAAAGGTGCTGAACATCTTTTACGTGTTTCTTTTCCCTTCTAAATAGTTTTTTTGCTAAAGAGTCTCTTCTGACTTTCACCCATTTATAAAGTGGGTTCTTTGCTTCCCTATTTACTGTTGGGCTTTTGGACCATGTTTAATGTATTATGGATTTAAGTCTTATGTCAAATATTTAATTTTTGCAAATACCTTTTCCCGGTTGATGGGAGGGTGGGCTTTTGACTTTCATAAAAAAATTCACAATTTTTCTAGCAAAGAAAAATTATTTGAATTTTAATGAAATCCAATTTGTCTTTTGTTCTTTTATGGAATTAAGTATTATTTTTATCAATTTTTGCCTATCCTAAGTTTCCAAAAAATTTTCTCCCATTTGTTCTATGAATTTTGTGTATCTTTTACATTTAAGTCAGTCCCTAGTTACCATTAAATTTTTATATACACTGTGAAGTAGAAGTCGATGTGTAAAATTTTGCATCTGAATATCCAACTGTTACTGTACCATTTGCTGAAAAAAAACCTTTCATATCTCTATTGACTTGCCTTTGAAGCTTTGTTAAAAAATTAGTTGGCCATATTTGCCTAGGTCTATTTTTATGATTTCTATTCTATTCTATTTATCTATGTGCCTATTTTGTTAGTAATATCACCTCCTTGAGTACTGGAACTGTATAGTAACTTAAATTTTTGTTGTCATAGTCCCCCAGTATTTTTCTTTTCAATTTGTTCTGCATATTCTAGTATGTTTTTTACTCTTCTTATAAATCATGAAGTCAGGCTGTCTATATCTATAAAACTCCTACTAGAATTTTGATTTGGGATGCATTAAACATATACTAAAATTGAGGAGATATTAACTATATTGACTATCCGATAATGAACGCAATATGTCTCTCTATTTAAGTCTTCTCTGATTTTTTCCATAAATGTTTTACACTATATAAATCCCATATTTTGTTAGATTTATATGTTTCTTTTGTTTGTTTTTTGAAGGAAGGTGATTTTTCAAGGTCAGGTTTACAATTGTTTGTTTTTAGCTTAGAGAAAAATAACTGATTTTTGTAACTTGACTTTGTATCTTGACTTTTCTAAACTCCTGTTTTAGTTCAAAGATTTTCTCTTTTTGTAGATTTGAGGCTATTTATTGCCCAGAGAGTCTCATTGTTTGCAAATAAGAAAAGGTTTATTTCTTAATTTCTAACTTGTATGGCAGTTACTCCTTCCCTTCCTTTATTTCATTCACTAAAACGTATAATCAGGTGTTGAATAGAAGTGCTGAAAGTGGACATTCTTGATTTTTTCTTGATTCGTGAGGGGAAGAATTCAGTTTTTCAAAATGAAGCCTAAAGCTACTTGTAGATTTTTTTTAGATGTCTTTATCAGGCTGAGAATGTCTCCTGCCATTCCCAGTTTGCTAACAATTCGCAGCATGAATTGATGTCTAATTTTGCCTGCTATGTTTTCTCCATCTATTGATATGTTCATATACTTTTCCTGTTAGGTCCTAAGCAGATTAGTGGAAGATGTAAAGAATCTCTTAAATGCACTTTGCAAATGTCAAATCTCTGTAAAATCTGACGGCTGGAAGCCAAAAGCAATCCAACAAATTTATTTCTATGTAGTTAAGATAATAAGGTTCACATGTGCCTGTCTTCTTATTATAAATTTAATAGATACTTGGCATATATAATCTATGATGGTTCTAATCTTCTTGGCTATCGGCCAAATCTTGTCCAAAATGTTTTTGGCTTGGCCTGTAAAATATTTTTTAAAAGTTGACTTAGAGTCCAGTATTTAAACTTCAGCACATTTCATTTGCTTTTCTGGATTGCTAGTTTCCCTTGGAAGCACTCACAGAACTAGACCTCATAGCTGCATGGTACCATGAGGTAGAGTTATGCAGCAGTGATCCCTGTTTTACAAGAGCCATAAGGTCTATTTTATTATAGTACCCAGAGTTCCCTGAGCTGCTTTGCTCGTTTATGTGATCTGTCTTACAGCAAAGGCTATGGAGTTTGCAATTGCTGATCTAGGAAACTAGGTAGACCCCTTGTTGATTAGTATATTCCTAATGAAAAATTACTAGAATTTACATAGCAAGATCCTATTGTGTGTAATGAGATGTCTATTTTTTTTTAAATAATGAAGATATGCTATCAAAATTGGCAATTCTAAATATTTTGGAAACAAATAGACTTTGACATAGATAGTTGATGTTATTATGGCCATGTGTATTGAAGTCTTAAAAATACTCACATCTTTGAACAATTAATTCTAATTCTTGGAATTTACCTTAGGGAGATGATTACAGCCCTGTGTAAAATTGTAATAATGATTAAATTAACGATTGTCACTGGCACTTAGGAAAAATGGGAAAATGATTAGTTATTAGGCTAGCAAAATATCAATGATATAAAATCTTAAAAATTCCAGCCATTTCAAAAGCCCAGGAAATGGCCTTTATTGCATCACCAAAGGCTTGACATAAAACAAGACAAAAAAATAAAACTTCCTGATCATGCATATTTCTTGAGTAAAACCAAATAAGCATGGATGAATGTAAATAACATGAAAAAACTTCTTCCCATCAGATCACCCTCTGCCTGTAATTCAGATCACAGACTCTGTGCTTACCAGAAAACTTGGCACCTGCCTTCTTTAAATGGAATCTATGTAGGGAACTAGCAAGAACTGAGACCTTTTCATTTCTTCCTTTAAATCTGTTCAGAGACAACAAATACAGAAGAAAACATAATTGAATGTATATTTCCAAAACAAAAAGCATAATGTGCATAATTGGAGATGGGACAGGCCTGGTGAGGAGTGCAGGCCTGTGGTTGTACATCAGTTTGGTGTGATATTTCTATAGTGGGGGAACTCTATCTCATGCCTCCCAAGAATAATGGAAGAATGATAACATCAGATCCAAAGAATCCGGTGAAGTCCACCAGACTCAATCTGGATAAATGTCAGCTACATCCAAGAAATGGAGCTGGAGCTATAGCTATCAACTTCTCTTCTGTGTCTAGTCTTGCTTGAGAAGGCCAACTAGAACAATCCACAAGTCTAGTCTTTCAGAAGACCTCAGGTCCTGCTTCCTTTTTAGTCAAAGAAAACTAATCCAAACAGCAAAAGGTAACAGCATGGAGACTATAAAAAATTCCAAACCAGAAAGTAACAGAAAAGCATAGCCTTGAATATTCAAAAGAGCATAATTTTAGAGATAATTTGCATAACATTTATGTTCAATAATTTTTTTTAATTGACAAAAGTGTTTAGGCCTTTGGAGGTTGTTTTCAAGGTTTTCATGTTAGACATCATCTATTTCTAAATGCTGACATTTTAATCTTGGTTTACTCTTTGACCCAAGAATTGAATAAAGGAAAAATTCCTTTTTGATAGAGTTTTATGGCCTTGATTTGGTTGGTATTAAGTTGTCGTTTGCACTACATTGTGGTCAGATTGGAGTCTCTAGAATATCAGTTTTTCTTATGTAATTTGATCTTTATTAATGTATTACTACCTGGTTCTTTTTAAGAATAGTCTATATTTATGAAAATAACATGTATTTTTGCTTAAAATAAACCAAGTGATACTACATTCTTTAGTCGTCTGTATACATTTTATATTTTTTTACTTATGTCAATAAGTTTGCCACAGTAAACACATGAACATTTCTAACCTTTGCTTCGTATTTAGTTTTTTAATAACACGTCTCCCCTAAATATTATTTCACTAGGTATCTGTCTATTGTAAACGTATTATTCATCTGATAGTGGGAGAATTTAACTTCAGCAAATATGTCCATTGATTACTGATATGTTCATCTTACTCATTTGACTTTATTTAAGTATCTTCTGTTTATTACACTTTCTTATATTCCTTTTCATTTACTTTTGCTGTTTTATAATATTGATCAAATTTTGTTTGCTTTTTACTCCAATGATATGTTACCAGTTAATTATTTTTAATTTCATCACATATATTTGAACATACACTTACCTGAAGTCATAGATAAACGTTATGTATGCTTTTTCCCCAAATACACAAGCTCCCTCCTTCTGCCTTTTTTATTTGAAAAATTTAGCAATTTGCCATACTTCTTCTCTTTTCTCTTCCTTCTTTCCCCCCCCCAAACTCCAACTATACTTGTCTTTGATATCTTATTTTTGTTCTTAGATTGTATCACATGATAATCATCTCTGTGTTTGCCGATGTTTTTTGAGAGAATTAACTGATTTGTTTTGCAGTCTATCTCATTACAAATGCAATTTCCATAATGTCCAACTTGTTTTTTTTAATTTCTACAATTATGCTTTTTTTTAATATCAAGGAGAATACTTTTTAGTGTTTTCAGATCATATATATATATATATTTACTTTAAAAATTTTCTTATCAGGTTATTAAGGTTTAATTTACATAGTAGATTCTACCTTTCAGAAATACATAGTTGATCAAAAACCACCACTACCATCAAGGTATAGATATTTCTATCTCACTAGAAAGTTCTTTCATATCTACTTGCCATCTAGTCTCTTCCCACACCCCTCAGCCCAGGAACCACCAATCCAATTTCTCTCTTCACAGACTGGGATTCCCAAAATGTCCTATAAACTGAGTCAGACAGTCTATAGCCTATGGTGACAATCTTCTTTCACGTGGATAATGCTTTGAAGAATTATCCATATTGCATATGTGTTAGAGGTTCAGGCCACCTATTGCTGAGTAGTGTTCCACTGTATGGGGACACCACAACTTTTTAAACCCATTTATAGGTTATAAGGCATTTAGATTTTTGCCCAGATTTTGACTATTATGTATAAGGCTGCTGGTCATGTACTGATCTTGTGTAGACATAGATTTTCATTTATCTTGGAGATACCTAGGAGAGAGACTGCTAGTCTCTGTGGAAAGTGTATGATTGTGTAAGAAACATAGCTGTAGTATTGTGCATTTCTCCTGGAAATCTGATCTCAAGTTGATCTGCATATTCATTAGGATTTGGATAGTCAGGGTTTCGGGTTTTTTTTTCCACTTTTAGCCACTGCAATGGATGGTTAGTAATATATCATTGTGTTTATAATTTACATTTTAAAAATGACTCATAAGCAATGTTGAGCATCTTTTCATGTGTATATGTGCCATTCTTGAAACTACTTTGGTGATATGTCCTCTTGAAAGTCCAAGAGAAGTCCAAATGTTCCATTCCATGTGTTGAAAACACTATCATTTTAATATTGAGTAGCCATCGCATCTTCGTAAAAATCAATTGATAATATTTCTATAAAACTATTAGTGGATTCTCCCATCTGTTATATTGTTCTATCTAACTATCCTATTCAAAACCTTACTGTTGTGATTACTATAGCTTTTGGGGGACCATACTTTCTGGTTCAATGAGTTTTCATTGAAAACTAGATATTTAAATATTATAATGTGGTAACTCTGGAAATCAGATTCTCCCCATTCCCCGGAGTTTGTTGTTCTTGTTTGTTGAAGGCTATAGATATTCGTTGTTTCATTACTTTTCCAAACTAGTTTTGCAGGTTTTTCTGCTTGTGTATGTCCGCTGTATTCTTTTTCCCCTTAGCTTGTTTCCAGCTAATGTTCTGACTGAGATTTCCTTAAATGTGAGGAGTTAAAACACACACGCAGGCTCGTGCTCACACAAAGAACCAAACAGACAGAAACAAAGAGTCTCCCTATTTGCCAAGATTTTCGTTGCAGCCAAAACAATGATCTACTTTTATAAAAGTACCCACAATTACCTAGAAGAAATATTTTAATAACTATTTTCACATAAAATGGATAGATTAGATATAGATAAAATAAAAAGGATTCACACATACACACTTTTTTCTAAGGTTGATGTAGCAAGTTACCACACACTTGGTGGCTTAAAGCAACAGAAATTCATTGTGTCAGGGTCACCAGTAACCACTGACGTTGCTTGGCTTACAGCTGTGTCACTCCAGTGTCTGCCTTCCTCTTCACATGGCCTCATCCTCCGTATCCATGTCTTCTCTGTTCCTGCCTTTCTCAAGTCTCCCTCTGTCTTTGTCTTATAAAGATACTGGTCATGGAGTTTAGGGCCAACCTGAATAATCCAGGATGTCCTCATCTCAAGACCTTTAATTTAATTACATCGGCAAAGATCCTTTTTCTAAATAATGCAACATTAGCAAATATTTGAAATGAATATCTTTTTGGAGCCTTTTTTCAGCCTGTCATTTACCACATATACCTCCCACATAAGTCTCTTATTAATTATGCTCGTCAGATCTTTTATTCCTACCCATATTTTTGCCTACTTGATGTCTCATAGCATCAGACAGGTGAATTAAAATGGTATATTTTGATGTTTTGCTATTTATCCTTGAATCTCCTATAATTTCTGCTTTATGAATATTGCCATTGAGTTATTTGGTGCATAAAAATTTATAATTATATCTTCATTATGGATTCCACATTTTTTTGCTATCAAATGTCCTTATGGTTTTTACATAGTGTTCAAATGTCTTAGAGTGATATTGTTACTCCCTGCTTTATTATTTGAATTTATCCAGGTTTCCATTGCCCCATCTTTAATTTTCAATTATTTTGAATTATTTTGTTTTAGAAGTGTTTTTTTAAACATACAGCATATAAGTATATAATCTGAAGAATATGAAACATTTTTTAATAGATGTGTCTGGGCCATCTCATTTATTTACATGATATGTAAATCTGATTCTAATTCTAATATATTATGCTATATCTATCTTTTTTGTAAGTATCAGGCACCTCTTACACGACTTCATATCTTTAAACTCACCTGCCTCTTGCGGTAGCTACTGCTTCACCTGGGCTCTGGAAGACGTGACGTTGGCACACATCCACACGCCTCAGTCCTCTCCGACTCTGCACCAATTGCTTGTTATTGCAAAGTCTAACTGCTAATCGCACCATGGAGCCTTGCTGGAAATGTATGTGCAAGAAATCTGGGGCCGTTTGGTTTCTGTTGATTTTTTAAAATATTTCTCTCTTTTCACAGTTGGATTGTCAAATATAATTATACCCAATACTTAATTTGTCCATTTTCCCTGGAGTTTTTTTTACCAGTACAACTACTGAAGGTGAGGAAACTATTACACGGGTGCCACCTCTCACCTCCTTTTTCATTTATCTTCTTATTTCTAATTGGCTCTTTTCTAGGAAATCAAATTTAGTACGCCTGTTTCCTGTTTGGTCACCATAATCTTTCCCTTCATTTTCATCTTTCTTTTACATTTGTGTAGATTCATTGCTCACTTTCATTGTTGAGTCATCTTTACTTTGGCTGAAGGTTACCATCTATTAGATTCCTCAAAAAGGGATTAGGGAAACAAATTTCTTTTATGTGAATGTTCACAAGTGTACAAACCTTTTTTATTTGTATTACAAATTTTATGCTGTATAAAATACTTTGGTCCGTCATTCCCTGAAGCTTGTATATGTTTTGCTCCACTATATTTCTTGGAAAGTCTTTGTATATATTTTTTTCCTTATAAGTGACTTATTCCTTTTGCCTAAATGCTTATATGACTCATTTAAAATTTCTGACACTTTAGGGGTGCCTGGGTGGCTCAGTCAGTAATCATCCAACTTCGGCTCAGGTCATGATCTCACGGCTTGTGGGTTCAAGCCCCGTGTTGGGCTCCGTGGTGACAGCTCAGAGCCTGGAGCCTGCTTTCGATTCTGTCTCCCTCTCTTTCTGCCCCTCCCCTGTTCATGCTCTATCTCTCTCTCATGAGAGATGAACCATGAAAAAAAAATTTTAACATTTTTTTGATGCTAGAAACTGTTCCCCTAAAGTGGTGTGTTTTTTTTTTCAAACTTAAACTTTTTCTTCAATTGTATATTTAAAAATCAGGCTGTGCTTTTCTGTGTAGCCCAACTCTGCTATACTATATCTCTTTTGTTATCTGTTTCTATAATTATCTCTTTAACTCAGATTAAGGTTTTATTCATTTCTATTTTACTTTTGAGGCTTTTCCATTTCTATTCTCTTTGATCCTACATCTGTGTTCTACGGGGATTTTCCCCTATGTTCTTTCTATGATCATCCATGTTTCTTTATGCTTAAGTTTTCTCCACCATGTATTTCCTGACCTCTTCCAGCATTTCATCTCTACTGATTGTTCTGCTCTACCTTTAATTTTTTTTATACTTTTCCTTCAAAGAGGCAGTTGACTCACTAAGAGTTTTGTGGTGGTGGTGGTGTTTTAATTCATTGAAAAATGTTAGGTCACACTTTTCTTCTTCGTGACAACATTTTATTTTCTGGTATTTTTCTCCATTCATTTGAATATGTCCTGTGCTGCTTTATTTTTGATTCCCCGTCTTTGAAGGAGAAGAGTTATTTCTGAACCACCTATTTATAGGAGTTTCTGGGGAAAAGGTCTATGGCTGTGTTCCATGCCGGCAGCAGTTTTCCTTAAGATGCAGGATTTGGTGCATGAATTCTTTAAGCTTTCCCTTTTCCCTCTCCGGCAGAGATATGAAGGTTTAGAATTGTCCACATAACGAAGTCTCCTTATCCCGCGTGTCACACAAATCAGCTGCTTCCAGAAAACGTGGCTTCCCTGCGTTAGGGTTCGCATACATCCTCACCCCGTGTCCTTTTCCGTCCTGAAACGGATCCAGAGCAGGATCCTTGTAGGGTTTGCAGGTTCAATTCTTTTCCTCTGTGACAAACACATTTTGGTCGGCATTTTACAGGCTTGACCGAAAGTGATCATTATAACGTACACGCGTTTAGATTAGCTGAAGTTTAAGTGAAGACCAGCACTACAGCGCCGGACAGTCCTGCTACTTAAGGTGTGCGAAGTGCTCCCCGCCCTCATTCTCCACCAACGGATGAAACGATAGAGCGGTGTTTCATCGTGATCCAGTCTTCGATTTTTCACCATCTTCCTTATTCTATTAAAACTTTTTTAGACATGTTGGAAACAGGACAGAATAAAAGGCCAGATATTTTCAATCCTTTGGTGATGAAATATCTGAGCATATACACTCTACATTGATCCACGGTTGTAATGCAGAAGGGGAGGCAAAAATATGAACTCGACTGTTGTGAAATCATCAAAGAGGTATTGCCCCTCTGGCGACTTATTTGTTTCTCCCATCATGGTTTAGGAGAATTTCTCTAAGTATGTTATGTTCTGTAAATATTGTGTTCATATGTTAACATAAAATAAATACATTATTCTAGTCTAGAGAATTAAGTGGATTAATGTGTCTTATTTAGGAGGAAGATATTGATATGGCATTATTTTAAAAATGTATAAAATATTGTGAAGTATACCTCTTTAATCATAAATGGCAAAAGAATAGCAGTCCAATTATAATTGTTCCAATAGATTTTTTTAAAAATGCAAAAAATGTACCAAAATAATTTATTTAAACTTAGCAAATTTTGACAGTTATAAGGAGAAATTTACATTATATTCACATGCATCTTCATTGCTATTTCAGAAACTTGGAAAAAAGTTAAAAAATCAAAAAGAGTGTAGTGTTGGGTCTAATGACACAGTGAAGCCGAATTCAACTGTGTTTCTCTATAGCATAATTTACATTTAGAAAGTAAAACAAAACCCATATTATTTATAATAGCATTTAACCCATAAATTATATAGAAATAAATCTAACAAAAGATGTGAACTCTATTGAAAAATATAAAACTTTATTAAGAAACCTAGATTTGTGGAAAGCTGACCACATTCACGGACATAAGACTAAAATATTATAAATATACCAAATCTGTGTCAAATTTATTTCAATATTCAATGACATCATTTTTTTCTCTTGTGCAACTTGATAAAGTGATTTTTAAATAAAAATGGAAAGATAATAGGAAAAACATTTTTGAAGAAAAAGAAAATCAAGCTAGGAAGACTTAGTCTCAAGACATTCAGAGATATTTATTATAAAGCTCTAATCATTGAGAACTCATGTAACTGAAGAAGGAATAGAAAATAGTGCACAAAAGCATAAAAGAACCAAGAAAAAGACACACATCTATGGAACTTCAATATATGACAGAGGGACAAAGTAGAGCAGTGGAGAATGTGAATACTCCAATAAATGGCACTGAGCAATTGAGTGCCATTGGAACAGAATTAAACTGGCTTCCTGTTTCAAAATTTACAAAAAAAGTTCATTCGACATAGAGTTTAATTATGGGAAAAAGTATGAGGATTTTAGAATACACTATAGAATTATACAGTTGAGGGTTGCCTAGGTGGCTCAGTCGGTTGTCACACTTCGGCTCAGGTCATGATCTCATGGTTCATGGTTCTGTGCTGACAGCTCAGAGCCTGGAGCCTGCTTTGGACTCTGTGTCTCCTTCTCTTACCCCCGTCCCTACTTGTCCTCTGTCTCTGTCTCTGTCTCTCTCAAATAAATAAACATTTAAAATTTTTAAACAAAAATAAAAAATGAATTATACATTCAATGTCTCAAGATAGTAAATGATTTCCCAAATGAGACACAAATAGAAATAGCAATAAAGGAAAACTGATAAATCTATGTGTGACAAATTGTCATTTAATCAAAGAGAGCAGAATAGGAGTGCAAAAAGAAGTGACAGAATGCAAGATATTTAAATAAGGATTAGAATCAATACAATAAGACTCCATATAAAAAAGAACAATTGACAATACAGTTTTAAAAAAGAAAAAGACCTTCACAAAAGCAGATTTTCAAGTTCAGTAAGAATATGAAAAATAGCTGGAGCACCAGGGTGGCTCAGTCCGTTGAGCATTCAACTCTTGGTTTGGACTCAGGTCATGATCTCATGGTTCCTGGGATCGAACCCTGCACTGGGCTCTGCTCTGGCAGCACAGAACCTGCTTGGGATTCTCTCTCCTTCTCTCTCTGTCTCTCCTCCATCTGCATGCACACTCTCTCTCATAATAAATAAACAGTTTTTAAAAGAATAGGAAAAAAAGCTTAATATGATGGTTCTTATAATTGCAAATTAAAATCATGATAAGATAGTGTACACTCATCAAACTAAAATGGAAATATCTGGCAATACCAAATTTTGGTAAAAATATGGAGCTATCAAGCTCTCCTCCTCTGGCAATGTCTATGGGCACAATGTTTTAGAAACCAGTGTGTGTCACCTAGTGAAACTGAAAAATAAACATATGCATATAACCCAGGAATTCACTTCTAGGTGTATGTTCAGGGAGACTTGCACATGAACTTGTACGTGGACACATATCCATGAACGTCTACAGCATCACTATCAACAGAACTGAGTGCAGTGAAGTAAATAATAAACTGTGATATGGCCACACAACATGGATCTCACTGGCATAATTTTGATTAAAGAAATAAGACATTGAAGAGACCGCGATATTCTATTAATACAAAATTCCAAAGCAGACAAATCTAAATTCTGTTGTTTACAGGTACATAATTATATGGTAAAATTATAAAGAAAAACCAGGAGCTGATTAGCATGAAAGTTAATATAGTGGCTACACTTAGATATGGAGGGGGTTATTTTAAACGAGGAGGGACTTGAGGACATTTTCTCCAGTGTGAACTGTGCATTGTCTTGTTCATTTTATTTTGCTCATTTATCCTGTTACTTTGTCCATGTGTTTCATTTACTCTTTATATGTATGTTCTATATGTATGTTCTATTTTATGAAAATGAAAAAGCAAAATATTTACATTACCAACTAAAAAGACATGCCATTGAAGAATAACTCTGAAGTTCTACATGAATTTATAGAGCAAAATATAAATGTTATTTGGCTTCTTTTTAATGTCCTTAAATAAGTGAAGAGCAGCACCAATTAATAGATTACAACACTCAATACATAAAAAGTTTTCTCGTCCTACACATAGTCTTTAAATGCAGAGTACTTAAAAATTTTTTTATGTCCTTATTTTATTTTGAGAGAGAGAAACAGAGAGTAAGCAGGGGAGGGGCAGGAAGAGAGGGAGACCTGGAATCAGAAGCAGGCTCCAGGCTCTGAGCTGTCAGCACAGGGTCCAATTGCAGGGCTCGAACCCACAGACTGTGAGATCGTGACCTGAGCTGAAGTTGGACACTGAACGGACTTAGGCACCCAGGCGCCCCATATGCAGAGTATTTCTAACCACAATCTCAAGAGGCTTTTCCAAGGAGGTTCACAAATAGGTCCTAAAGGTTATTTGGAAAAACTGAAATTTGGGGGTGCCTGGGTGGCTTTAGTGGTTTAAGCATCTGACTTTTGATTTTGGCTCAGGTCATGATGACCTCACACATGAGTTCAAGCCCAGAGTCTGCACTGACTGATTGTCTCTCTCCCTCTATCTTTGCCCCTTCCTTTTCATGATCTCTCTCTCAAAATAGATAAACAATAAAAAATATATAAAATTTTAAGTATATCCCAAATCATTCTGAAAAAGAACAAATACATTTTGGTTCTGAAAATGTAACTTCTGTGAGTAACCACTTTTGTTACCTTAAAATGAAGTCAGAACTACTCCAAGTCCTTTATAGCTCACAGAATGTGAGAAGACTTCAATTTCTTTCTCCAAAAGACCTCTAAAGAGGAAAATATAAAACTCCTTTTAGCATCCCATTTGAACTGGTATTGACTTTCAGTTTTAGAAGTTATTTTTGTGGCCTAAATGAAATTTCTTATCCTTAAGCTTGTGTCTTATTTTGTCAGCATTCTTTGGGCTTCAAGGCTTCTAATCCTTAAAGATTCTCCCTATTCTCATTATTTTTTCCCTCCCAATAGGAAAAAAAAAATCGCAGCTCCAAGACTTTCCCTTATTTTGATACTTCCTCTGTTTTCCAAAATTCTCTTTCCTTTGGTTATGTTTCTCTTCAACCTGACGGGCACAGGAGGGATGTAAGAGGGTGGAGATGAGGTAGAGGGTAGACGACATTGGCCAGTTATGGGGGACATTTTGTTTTGGGGAGTGTGTGCTCGTGATTACTGGTCTGGCAAGTTTAAACAGCATTATAAATAGGAAGGGATGCTGTAATAAACAATAATCCCGTTTTTACAAGTTTGTTAAACCCAAGCCAATGATGTGTTTATACCACAGAATGTATGTGTAGCACTATATGGTTTTCTGTCTATTTTCACATACATTGTTTCATTTTATTCTCCAAATAGTTTTTTGAATTGATGACAGGTGTGATCACTCCCACGGATGGCGGCACTGAGTGTTGAGGTGATTTGCCGGAGGAAACTAGAAAAGAGGAGAACAAGCTCTAAAGCCAAGTCTTCTTTTAGCTGATAATCTTTCTTTTTCACATATTCAAGTATTCATTTGATATATCAAAACTGCAGCATCACAAACTAGTTTGGCTAACTTCCTAGGATTTACATAACGTGTTCCACTTTTAGGTTATTGGGTGATTTCTCCTGTGGAAGAATATCGTCCTGCTGTCATCATCCGTAGAAAAAGAACAGTGCCTCTCACTCCACCACACACACACGCCTGCCCCTGTCTAGATATTCACATCCGAATTCTTCCAAACAGGTAATTGTACTACATTACATGGTAAGAGAAAATTAAAGTGACTGATTGATGGTTCTAAAAAACTGGATTTTAAAATAAGATTGCTTTGGATTAATCTGATGAGGCCAAAGCAATCACAAAGGTCCTTTAAATGTGGAAAAAGTGTCAGAGAAGGTTGTGTCAATGTGATGCGGTGTGAGACAGACCAAGTCTGCCATTGGTTACTTTGAAGAGGGAAGGGGCCATGAAGCAAGAAAAGCAGGAAGCCTTAAAATACTGGACCAGGCAAGAAAAAAGGATTCTCCCTGAGAAGTTTGTGTCCCAATATCAAAAGATGGGATCTTCTCCAATACCAATCCTCTAGTGCTCCAACACTAAGCAGTGTCCACAGTTTCTATTACATTCTGACACTGACACCCATGGTTAGCCTATGCCCCCTGATTAAGGACTCAGTTCTACAGGGCTTCCCCCACTTTAGACCAGCCACAAATGCAATGTCCAGGCTACTCACATTTCTGCCTCACTGACTATAAATGCACAGGTTTCCACAACTTCTCCTCAAGTTCAGTACCTTGCTAGACTTACTCCTGAAACTCAAGAAAACAGTTTACTTACTGTAGCCAGTGTATGATGAAGGATACAACTCAAGAATAGCCAAATGAAAGAGATGCAAAGAGCAAGGGATGGGAATGGGGTAGGGGGATATGCAGAGCTTTCCTTCCCCGGGAACTTTGATCTGTTCACCACCAACCCAGAAACTCTCCAAAGTCCATTGTTTAGGGGCTTTTAATGGAACTTTCATTATGTAGGCATGCTTGATTAAATCACTGGCCAGAACTCAATCTCCAGCCCTTCTCTCCTCCCGGTAGGTCAGGGGTGGGGTGGAGTCAAAAATCCCAACACTTTAACTAGGGTCCATCCAGAAGTGTTTAGGAATGTCCCGCCCCACTGTCATCTCATTAGCATACCAAAGACACTCATCACTCGGGAGATTCGGAGCATTTCCAAAGCTCTGTGCCAGGAAACAGGGACAAAGACTAACTATATTTTATTATACCACACTCCCCTAGAACCTCCAAAATAAGGAGCAGGGCTCTACCAACACACCTTGATTTTAGTCCCTTGGGACCCAGCTTGAACTTCTGACCTCCAGACCATTTTGCATTGTTTTAAGTCACTAAATCTGTGATGATTTGTTAGAGCCATCGGAGACGAATACACTCTTTTATAAACATTTGCAGCAGATTATCACACTCCTGTAACGAGACAGGATTTCAAATATTAAAAACATAGGAAGAGCTTTGGTTTTTGTTTGTTTGGTTTGTTTTTCAGTTGTTGTATTTATCAAAGACTTTCACAGTAAAGTTTTTCTTCTTGTATAAGCTGTTTATATCAATGCAATGCAAACTGACAGGATACTGACATTTGAAGGAAAATGCACTATTTTCAGATCAGATATCAGCTGTCAGCTTGGATAGAGTGTATTGTTTCTGATATTTTACAGCCCAGTTCACAAAAATTTTACATGCTTACAGTTCAGTTCTGGTGTGAAAAATTTCTTGAAATATGTTGCATATGGAGTGCACAATAAAACCTTTGTGGGCACAGCCTGAATAGATTATATTAGGTCTAAATAGGAAGGAACACATGTAAAGATGAAATAAAAATAAGAGTTTGAAAAAATACTCATCGCAGCAAATGGAATTAGTAAATAATTTACATCAATAAGTCTTCTCAAGCACACAAAATGAGTGAGTATTTGAGTTGTTTACTCACAGTTCAGAATTCAATGTACTTTCTTTAGCTGGGGCTGAATTTATATAGTAGCCAGAAATCAGGACACTAAATATCATTTAAGCCCTATTTTCTGTTGATTGAATTAGAACATTGCGATGTCACCAGGAGAATCTATGGACTGTAGATAATATGGGAAGAAATCTTCTCAATATTAATCCATATATGAAGAGACCGATCGTCATGTCTGTTAAAACTTATTTTTAAAGTAATTTTATATGACTTTGAAGATGAAAATACGTGCAAATACAGAGTATCAATTTATTGTGTTGATGAAGGTTCATAGATGAATTAGTACTTCCTTTTTACTCTAAGGGAAATGGAAACATAGGTAAGTCCATAAAACAAGATGTTAGGTTGTGCTTTAAAACAATCACATTAAAAAAGATTAGAATTCTTTTATTTTATATATTCTTTTATTTATTTTTTTAATTTATTTTTTTAATGTTTTATTTATTTTTGATACAGAGAGAGACAGAGCATGAGAGGGGGAGGGGCAGAGAGAGAAGGAGACACAGAACCGGAAGCAGGCTCCAGGCTCTGAGCTAGCTGTCAGCCCAGAACCCGAGGTGAGGCTCGAACCCACAAACGTGAGATCTGACCTGAGCCGAAGTCGGAGGCTTAACCGACTGAGCCACCCAGGCACTCCTCCTTTTTTTTATTTATACTTTATTGTCAAGTTGGTTTCCATATAACACCCAGTGCTCATCCCCACAAGTGTCCTCCTCCATGACCATCACCCCCCTTCCTCTTTCCCCCTCCCCCTTCAGCCCTCAGTTTGTTTTCAATATTCAGGAGTCTCTCATGATTTGCCTCCCTCTCTCTCCCCAACTCTTTTCCCCCCCTTCACCTTCCCATGGTCCTCTGTTAGGTTTCTCCTGTTAGACCTATGAGTGAAAACATATAGTATCTGTCCTTCTCTGCCTGACTTATTTCACTTAGCATGACATCCTCAAGGTCCATCCACATTGCCATATTTCATTCTTTCTCATTGCCATGTAGTACTCCATTATATATATAAACCACATTTCTTGATCCATTCATAAGGTGATGGACATTTCAGCTCTTTCCATGATTTGGCTATTGTTGAAAGTGTCGCAATGAGCATTGGGGTACATGTGCCCCTATGCATCAGCCCTTCTGTATCCCCTGGGCAAAAACCCAGCAGGGCTATTGCTGGGTCATAGGGGAGTTCTATTGATAGTTCTTTGAGGAACCTCCACACTGTTTTCCAGAGCGGCTGCACCAGTTTACATTCCCACCAACAGTGTATGAGGGTGCCCGTTTCTCCACACCCTCGCCAGCATCCTTAGTCTCTTGATTTGTTCACTTTAGCCACTCTGACTGGCGTGTGGTGATATCTCAGTGTGGTTTTGATTTGTATTTCCCTGATGATGAGTGATGCTAAGCATCATTTCATATGTCTGTTGGCCATCTGGATGTCCTCTTTGGAGAAGTTTTCTGCCCATTTCTTCACTGGATTATTCTTTTTTTGGGTGTGGAGTTTGGTGACTTCCTTGTAGATTTTGGATACTAGCCCTTTATCCAATATGTCATTTCCAACTATCTTTTCCCATTCTTTCTGTTGCCTATTAGTTTTCCTGATTGTTTCCTTTGCAGTGCAGAAGGTTTTTATCCTGATGAGGTCCTAATAGTTTATTTTTTCTCTTGGTTCCCTTGCCTTTGGGAATGTGTCAAGTAGGAAACTGCTGCGGTTGAGGTCAAGGAGTTTGTTTCCTGCTTTCTCCTCGAGGGTTTTAATGGTTTCCTATCTCACATTCAGGTCCTTCAGCCATTTTGAGTTTGTTTTTGTGTATAGTGTAAGAAAGTGATCTAGTTTCATTCTTCTGCATGTTCCTGTCCAGTTCTCCTAGCACCACCTGCTAAAGAGGCAGTCTTTTTTCCATCAGATACTCTTTCCTCCTTTGTCAAAGATTAATTGGCTGTACATTTGTGGGTCCAGTTCTGGGTTCTCCATTCTATTCCATTGGTCTATGTGTCTGTTTTTGTGCCAATACCATACTGTCATGATGATGACAGCTTTGTAGTAGAGGTGAAAGTCTGGGATTGTGATGGCTCCCGTTCTGGTTTTCTTCTTCAATATTACTTTTGCTATTCAGGGTTCCATATGAAATTTAGGATAGTTTGTTCTAGTTTTGAGAAGAATGCTTAGAATTTTTAACCTGATCTCACAGCTCATGGGTTCGAGCCTTCATCACATCGGACTCTGTGCTGATAGCTAGGAGCCTGGAACCTGCTTCAGATTCTGTGTCTCTCTCTCTCTTTGCCCCTCTCTCAGCCCCTCCTCTGCTCTGTATCTCTCTCTCTCTCTCAAAAATAAACATTAAAAAATATTTATAAAACCAATCACATTTTAAAAATTTGAATTTTTAATCTGATCTAAAGATCCATGTTTTTTGAAAGGCAATAAAATAATTAGGCTTGAATTATTTTGAATTCCATCATTTTTCAAAGCGAACATGACATTGGACCATCTCTTTTCTGGTAAAGCATAATTTATTATTTTTGTTTATATTGCTATTATTATTTATAGGTATTTAAAATAATTTATAAATTATTACAAATAAAAGATTAACATGGCTTTAGAAACTCTTTAGTATTTACAATGGTTTCTACCTTTATTACCTTACTTAGGCAATACTGTTACTATTTAAGATAAAGGGCACTAGTTTTTCTTACTAATTTTTTTTAAACTGGCAGATAAATATTTGGGCTCTGATTTATTCTTTGCCTTTTTTTCTTTTTTCTTTTTAAGTTTATTTATTTATTTAGTTTTGAAAGACAGATAAAGCAGGAGCCAGGGAGGGGCATAGAGAGAGGATAAGAGAGAGTCCCAAGCAGCCTCTGCACTGTCAGTGTGGAGCCCAATGCAGGGCTTGCACCCATGAACTGTGGGATCATGACCTGAGCCAAAACCAAGAGTTGTACGCTTAACCAACTGAGCCACCCAGGCACCCCTACTCTTTTCCCTTTCAAATTTAAATACTTCCCTCAGTCCCAGAGACATTGAGAATACCCCATGAATGGATTTTTAACCTATCTTCACCTTACAATTTCTGTATTTTTTCAAAATAAATCAAAATTATGTCACAAATTATCTAATTAACAAATTCAAATTATATCAAAACCTAACTGCAAGTTAGGCAATACTCGTCACCAACAGTTTCACACCTTCTTTGATAAAGGCTTAGCAGGGTCTCAGTATGTGGTTGGTATTCTGGGCCTTACACACATGCCCCCCAAGCCAGGGTGAAGGAGAGGTTGGCTTAGCAGGAAACATCAGCCAGGAAGCAGAGCTGCTTTCTCATAACCCATCCTCCCGATAGGGTGCCATTTTGCAACTTGTGAAGGTGTCATATGAGCACTGGTTTAGGGCAACAAAAATCTCTTGTTAACTTCATTGTTTTACCTCATTGATTCAAAAATCATAGTTACTAGATTTATCAGTTGTCGGTACTAGAAACATGCGAACTATATAGCTTTACATCTCTAGCATTAAAATTATTTTCTTTCAGACATGAAGATGTTTGTAATACTTTCTGAAATATTCCAAAATGATTGGCTTACAAATCTCTTTGTCAATGATTTGGCACAAAGATTACATTCACCACAACATTATAGGAATATGAGGCCAAAGGAAGACCGAAATCGACAGACATCCCATCAAATGTATCCCTTTTCAGTGTCATAAAGAATAAATAAGCCCATAACCCAACATTTGGAAGGTCAGATTTACAGAAACTCATATAGCCATATCAGCTTTATGAGTTGTAAACTGGAGTTCTTTAATTCTAAAGAAAACTCAGTGACATTCTTCCTTCCTCATTTGATAATATTTCTCCAATCTCCCATTCTCGTGTCACCATTTAGGCTCAGGGCATCAGTATCATTGCAACATACTCTATCTTATTGGTTGATTAATTGATTGACTGAAAAAACATTTATGTAAGTCTTAATATGGGCCACACACTGTTCTAATTGTTTTAAAGGTACTAACTTATTGATTTAATCCTCTGAAAGGGAATACCATTTTTATTCCCATTTTACTGATGAAGATGCTGAGCACAGAAAGTAACTTTGTCAAGATACCACAGCTAGTGAAGTATCAGAATCAGGCTTCCACCTGGCTGGTCTAGCAAGCGTCTTTACTATTAGCCACTATTTGCTTTAATTCCAGCCTTTGTTTCTCTTCTCATTTCTCTTTGTTTTCCCCCTTCCAATCTCTACACCAATCTTCCAATCTATACCTTGTTAAACTCTATCAGGGACATTTTGACCATGAATTTATTAAATACACCCTGGTATTTCTGCTTGTACCTCTCTACAAGTCAGTAAAGGCTCAAGATACACCCCAAGTCTTCCAGAAACTCACAGCTTCCCGGAGGAGACTAACATCTTGATGAATGGTAGCATGCCTATTACACGTTTGATATGCCTGAATCCTATTACTCTATTTCCTTTAGATTTTTGACTCTTGGCATATATGTTAAAGAATGGCAAGGGAAATGAAAAATGAGATACCGTTTTATTAATCTGGGCCAGCACATCTTAATCCCAAAGATGTGGGAATTTTTGTAAACTATGTTGCAATAAGCAGCTGAAGCCTGAGGCATCCTTATCCTAGATTTTGGCCATCACGCTATGAAGCCTGGCAGATATATAACTGGCCTCGGGCACCACCATCTACAAACACTGCAGGCCCGCTTCACAGATGTGAGGCTTGAGGAACTGAAGATGAAGAGTGAACATGCATCACCTCCCAATGTGTTTACTGTTGGGAGGTAGCTCAGCGTCAGACTTTGACCAAGCTGGCCAGACAGACCTTCTCTTTGGTAAAGGGCTGGAAACACTGGACATGTCCTATTTATTCTGTGGGTGTTGAAAGGAGGGGAGGTTTTCTCCCTTTCCGGCGTGGGAGGAGCGAGAACATGGGTTCTCTCCAGCAGTGGAGTAAGACACACAGCCCCAAAGGAGTACTGAATGTAAAACCACCTGACCCTGACTGGGAAACCCAGACCCTTCCCTAAAGAGCAGACTTTTGAGCTAAGATTTAATGTAAATTTAATAAATTTAGTAAGTAAGCATAAATGTTTACCAAGAAGACCAGAGAAGAAAAACATATTTCTAGCAAAAGGAAGGACAGGAACAAAGCCACACAAGTGGAAAAGGACAATCAGGTCCAAGAAAACGCCATGGCTGAAAAGGCCTGTATCTGCAGGGTCAAATGAGACCAACTGGGTGGGGGGGTCGCCATGTGACTGAATTTGAAAAATGGATTAGGAATCTAGAATGAATCCTACAAGTAGAATTCAAGGTATGTACCATGAATTTCTGAAGTTCTATGGAGGTTTGTGAGGTTCTGTGAACCCTTCATTGAGCACTCTTAAAACTGCGTTCTTAAACAGTTCTTAAAATACGTGACCAAAGATAATATATTTGAAAACTTAATCCCCTGAGGATTTTCAATATAATAACTACAACCAAGTTATCTCATTATAAGGTATAAATTTGAGTCTTTCTGTGTAATTATTATAACTTCTGATGAAAAAAACTGATTAGGAAGTTTGCTGAGTTGTCCCAAGCATGTCTACCGAATTAATATCTGGAAGTGCTAGGGTATGTGAAAGCAAGTTTTAGAACCTATGGTAAAATGTGTCTTTAATTTGTACCACTTATATATTTATAAATGCTACCTTTTTATGTTTTGTGAGGTAAAATAATTTTGTGTTTCGGCCCAAAACTAGAAAATGTAGGACAATTGAAGAGCTACCCTTTATGCTGGCCAGTTTCAAGGAGAAATGACAAATCAACTGTGCTGTCACTTGATCATGTAACTAGTGCTGGTCATAGTGACAACACAAAATAAAATCAATTTGTTCTGCTTTTACATAAAATCACTCACAGGCAAAAATACTCTGATCCTATGTATTTGGTCCTGGTGTTTATCGTTAAAATATCCTCCATCCCCCACCAAGTTTTATGCAATGAGTTTTCCAAAAGAGTTTCTGTGATTCTTGCTAAGTAAATAATGTCATTCTGTAAACAACATAGTGGGAGTGAAAATAAAGCTTAAACGTTTCATCTGCAAAAATACATAACTTAATGTTATTTTTAGAAACACGACTTAAACTTAAATTTGATGACATTCAAATACCTTCATGTACCACATGTGTTGGAAAAGCTAAATTATCAGGACACAGCTTATTAAACTTTCTGTTACTGACATTGCACAAATGTCATAGGAATCAGCTACTAGAAAATGCAATCTGCTAACTCAATCAAGACAGAAACATCCATTGTTCTTGCTTTGCGTGATATTTTCATATGGACTTCTTATTTGGGGGGATGTTCAACACACATATAACTGGAGGGGATACATAATGTGGGACTGTACTTGGAATTCCTCTGATTGAGCCTGTTACAGTTAATGATATTTTCAGGGTTTAAATGTCTTAATTTCCGAAGAACAAAGTGAAATGCGATGATATATTAGTATAAAGAAAATATATTTTACATATGTGGTTGCAATGGAATAATATAAAGCAAGTGTTAACCTCCAAAATGTGTAAGTGACCAAACTAGCTACCGCTCATGAATTAGCAGATGTCTTGGGTAGCTCATGCTGCTATACCCACATACCATAGACTGGGGGCCTGAAACAACAGATATTTATTTGTCACAGTTCTGGAGGCTAGGAAATACAAGTTCAAGGATTTCTGGATTGCAGATGACCATCTCCCTGTGTACTCCCATGGTTGAGCCTCATGCATGCTTGTGGAGGGAGACAGAGAGATCTCTGTCTCTGTCTTTCTTATAAGGATACTAATTCCATCATGAGAGTCCCACCCTCATAACATAATCTCAACCCGATTACTTCCCAAAGGCTCTATCTCCAAACACTGTCACACTGGGGATAGGGTTTCAATGTAAGAGTTTTGCAGAGATAGAAACATTCAGTCCATAACACCAGAAGGTCACTCTGGCACATGTAGGGCCATCTCCAACACAACTTACTGCCCAGTCCATAACACAGGTGATGCAACAGAAAAGTAGAAGGATGGAAAATCTTATTTCCTAAATGTGGCCAAGTGTCTGTTCTACTTTTAGTAGGTAGTAATAATAATTAAGATGTTATCTTTCAGAATAACATCGATCAATGACATACAAGCCGTCCATTTTAAGGCACCATCTTTAAATTGGAGATCTCTCAATTATTTGTAGTAATTGCAGTCATTTATAGGATTTCTATCACTCTCTTATTGGTTGTCTTGTATTAAAATGCCAATAATATTTTAAAGGACACCAAAAGTAATTACCCTTTATTTCCTAAAACCAAAATACTCTTCCATGAGATAGAACAGATTATTATCTGTAAGCTTAAATGCCAAAACATCTTACCAATAAAAAAAATTTTTTTTAATTGCAGGGAAGCTTGAAAAATTGTTTTCTGGGGTTATGGTTTAAAAACTTTGAAATTGTTTGCGTAGGCATACTAGGATTAAACAAAGAAGTGAATGGATGATGGATGGCAGGAGTCAGATTTTGCATTGTCAGAGGAAAAAGTTACAGAAAACCAAGAGGGAAATGGGAGAATGAACTATGCAGTACTGCATTAGAATCAGAGACATTAGGGGGTGCCTGAGTGGCTCAGTCGGTTGAGCATCCGACTTCAGCTCAGGTCATGATCACACAGCTTGTGGGTTCAGTCCCAGCATTGGGCTCTGTGCTGAATGTTTGGTCAGAGCCTGGGGCCTGCTTCAGATTCTGTGTCTCCTTCTTTCTCTGCCCCTCCTTCGCTTGTGCTCTGTCTCACTCTGTCTCTCAAAAATAAATAAATGTAAAATAAAATTTAAAAAAGAATCAGAGACATTAGGATGTGCTTGTGTTTATTTTATTTCAGATATAGATAGATGGATATAGAAAAAAGAAGAAATATTTGTGTACATTTCATAGCTCTGTTCACTAAGGCCTTGAAGCAATCACATTCCAACAATGTGCTCAACCAGTGCTCAGTTCTTGGCTTCTAATACTATTTCAAATAAAGGAACCAGAACTCTTTGGATAAACGATTCTAGCACTTGGAGAGCGAATATGTAAGATGAACCTGGAGCCTTTTGACGTGCCAGGAAGCAAGAAAGTGCTAAAAAACAATACAAAGCAAAACAGTATGAAAAAAAAGAAGGATGGGAAATGTCAAGGGAACCCAGGGCCAATGTAAAGTGCCATTAATGGCCAAATTTGAATTTTCAAACAGAAAAGGCTCACCAAGAGTCAGTTAAAATTACGGCACAAAGACAGAAGCAGACTGAAGCATAAACCAGCAAAGTGCTGAACTCCAAAAACAAAGAGAAGTCACATTATGTGTTTTGAAAGATGAAGACTAACAAAGGAAGATAAGATAGTTTGCCACCAGATTTCTCCTCTGCGACATTGGACAGTAGAAGACAGGACTTGAGTAAAGGGAAAGTGTCCTTGAATATTGTGCATAGCCAAGCTTTTATAAATAAATAAGGAAGAAGTAAGGCCACATTCAGATGCATATTTGAAGTTCCAGAAGTCCATCACTCATCACAATTGTTTTTTTCCAAGGGAGAATGGAAAGACAGTAGAGGGAGAATTCAAAATATTACACCCAAATAATTAAAAAATCTCAAAAAGTAATAATAAGATATATAAAACAGGAGTGGGCAAACAATCACGTGTAACTTCAGTCAAAATGAATCTCGATAATGTGTTTGCAAGCTATGAAGTTCTTTGCTAAAAATAAAGTTTAAATTTATCTAAGAGATTCAGTTGCTGACTTCCACCAAAATGCAGAAGCAACGTTGAGCAGTTGAAAAATAAACATTTACTTCTCTTCCTTTCAAGTTTCTAGATCAGTTGAATTATTTAAACCTCAAGATTATAAACTGCTATGTAAAAAGGTCTATTATCATTCATGACTACTTATCTTTGTGATTCAATATTTTTTCTATTCTGTACAACCCAAAGTCTAAAATAACTTCTTTCCATGCTGAACTGATACCACACTGCACTATCACTCCTGCCTGTCAGTTTAATATTATCAAAAATATATTAAAGTTGTTAATATTCTTTAAAATAGTTTCACTGTTCTTGTGTTCTTGATTCATAATATAGTGTATATTGCAAAGTTGAATTTGTAAGGTCTATATTGCTAAAACGATTCCTTTTTTTAAACTAATTTTATATGCAAGCCTCTTTTCTTTAAATCGGGATTTTCTGTTAAGAAACATTTGACCACTGTGGCTGTAGACAGAGTTTGAGTAGGAAAATCACATGAACAGAACTATGGTTTAGAAAAATTCTGGTGGCAGTGTGGTGAAAGGCTTGAAGAGGAGAGAAAATATATGGACCTAGTCTCGATCCTGTCATTCTCACACGGAGCCAGGCAGGTGTCATCACCTTCATGGCGGTGGCCTGCACGGGTTAAGTGACCTGTCCCATCCAGCTTCATCTGCTGCGGCACAGAACTGTTTCCCAGCTATTTCATAGCACTGTGTGCGACATCAAACAAATAGATAATTCTTTCTGATATTGCTTTTGAAGCCACCCTAACACCTAATATTAGGAAGCAGTGAGTAATTGGTACTGATTTATGGATGGCTAAAAGAAGAAAGAAAGATAATCAAATCTCCCAAAATTGCCATGTTGTTTGGGTTATTTTGAGCAATAAGGCATATACTCTCCTAATAGCTTTTTTATTCTTTTTGTCTTTTGTCTTTTTGTTTCTGTTTGAAATCGGAATCCAATTATGTTGCAAAACTCACAATTCAGAAGGCTGCAGAAGAATGGTCCCTCTCCCTATATTCATATAGTAGTACCTTCTTCTTAGTAAACTGAAACTTCAAACACAAGTTTTGGACTGAAAACTTATCTTAGTTTTTTTTTGAAGATAGTAAAAGTGAAAAAAAAAAACCTCCACGCATTTGAATGCAGGAAGACTTTAAACATCTTTCTCTCCCTTGGCCCCCCTCCCCCCATTCTTCCTGTGAAACATCAGAATAAACATCCCTCCTTTGAACCAAATCATCCACTGTGTGTAGCTGATATCATAAGTACGGATACATAGACCTCATAAATAGAGCTCTCACACCTTATCAGAACATTTTCATCTGAAGGGTGAGGACGTTGGGATCCTGCCTTTTTGTACTGGGTCATTTCAATTAGGGGTAAAAAGAAAAAGCTCATGGTGGGGAGATGGGAGGGGGTCATCCAGGTTTGTTAGGATTTCACGTAGCTTAAGTCCATTAAGGTCTAATTCATTATGTGTTTTACCTGATTGTGAGCAAAGCAACTGAATGTTGCATTGCCTTGTAATGCTGACATTTCCTTCACACAACTTAAAATTAAACCTTTTATTAGTTCAGGGAAGGCTGAGGCAGGAAACAATAGAAGCTCAGGGAGAGTAATTATTTCTGTTCCATTGTGTAGGATGTTTGAGCTTTTGATTAGTTGCACTATGCAGTACTTAACAGCTAACCAATCTTGCCATGATTAACAATACATGAGAAGTTTTTTTATCTTAACAGTGTGCTGCACAGCCCTGAAATGTTGGCTTTCTCTGTTTCTTGGTGACTTCAATCTTGTTTTTAAAATACCTCTCATTTTCTGGGGTGTTTGAAAACGACCATGCTATCAACAGCATGGAGCAGAAAGCAGCAGGCACGGCAAGAGAGGAGCACTGTAAAATGGATGCAAAACGCTGTGGGTTGTACACCATTAAGCGTTCTCAGTGTGTCTCTAATGAGCTTATGATGGCCTCACCGAATTACTGTTTCTACTCCAGCTCACTAAATTACAGTGTGCCCAAATTAAATCAGTGGGACTCAATAGAAGCCAGTTTTCATCAGGGTCCACATTTGTAAGAATTAAAAAATCATACTTAATCATATTCAATCATGTCCATTGTCTCCAAAGTATTAAGCTCAGTTTCTTCCCCCAAATATTTGGGTCCTAGAGTTTGCTTCATGCTCAAGGGGCAATGTTATTTCTTTTCCTATTTTATACAGGGATAATTCTTATTCCATGTCTGGTCATTCCAAAGCACTTGCAGTGTGAATGCTGAAGATGAATTCCAATTCAAGAATCACCATTAAGTAGTAAGATTATCAGGATCACATCTGTGTACATTAGTTACTAAATTTGTGTGGCTTTCTCTTTGATTTTAAAGTGTTCTAAAAGCCGGGATTTGGTAAATTATATATTATTAGTTAGAAATAACGTATGTTTTTTAAAATGCTTTGAGGAGAGACCTCAAAATATGTCATCTACTGTGTGAATGAATGGCAATGTAGTATAGATAAAGTAAGCCACACTACATAGATCAGCTTTTAAGAACAAAAATAAAAGGTTGCTAAGGTTTAAACTGGGAGAAATAAAATTTACAGAAAAAAGGACAATCTCTGCTTTTTTATTATTTCACTTACCCATTATGTCAGGGAATTTGTACTTGCACCCCCCCTTCTTGTCTAAGCGTTAAAGAAACCTTACATGAGCACTTGAGACAGGTGTGTATGCTGCTGCTGTTGGATAGAACGTTCTGTATACACTTGTTAGGTCCATGTGGTTCATAATCTCGTTCCTACTCAGTTTCCTTATTGATTCCCTGTCTGGATGATCTCTCCGTTGCTGAGGGTGAAGGACTGAAGTCCTGCAACTATTATTGGATTATTGTTTATTTTTCCTTTCAGATCTCTTAGATTTTGGCTTTATAAGTTAAGTGCTCCAATGTCAGGCACATAAATATTTGCAATTGTTATGTCTTCATGATGTATTGATTTTGGGCTATACTATAAAGTTAGAGTCATCAAAACAGTATGGTAGTGGCATAAAAAAGAGAGAAATAGACCAACAGAACATGATTGAGAACCCAGAAATAAACTCAAGGATAAATATTCAACTAATATTTGACAAGGCAGCTGGGAATACTCAATGGAGAAGACACCATCTCATCAGTAAATGGTGCTAGAATAATTAGAGATTCACATGCAAAAGAATAAAACTGAACTCATAGCTTGCACCACTCACAAAAACTTGCTCAAAATGGATTAAAGACAATGAAAGACCTGAAACCATGAAACTCCTAGAAGATAAGGAATAAAAGGTCCTTCACATGGTAATAAATGGTAATAAATATTTGCACATGATAATTAAAGCACTGCAGCAAAATAAAAAATAAATGACTAAGATTAAATCAAACTAAAAAGCTGCTGCACAGCAAAAGAGACCTCAATGAGTAAGACAACCCATGAGATGGGGAAAAAATTTGCAAAACATATACATGATAAGGGGTTAATATCCAAAATATGTACAGGATTCATACAACTCAACAACAAACAATAGACAAATCACACAATGAAGAAAATGAGCAAAGGACATTGAATAGACATGTCTTCAAAAAAGATGTATGAAAGGCCAACAGACATATGAAATAATGCTCAACATCAATCGTCATTGAGGGAATGCAAATTAAAACCACAAAAAGGCATCACTTCATGCTGGTTAGAATGGCCATCAACAAAAAGACAAGAAATGTCAAATGCTGGTGAGGATGTAGAAAAAAGGGGGCCCTTGTGCGCTGTTGGTGGGAATGTAAGTTGGTACAGCTAGGATAGGAAGCAGAATGGGGGAAACTAAAAAACTGAAAACAGGAATACCACATAATTCAGCAATTCCACTTCTGGAAATCTGTCCAAAAGCAATGAACTTACTAAGTGGAAAAGAGATCTGCATCCCCATGTTCATAGTAGCATTGTTCATGACGCTAAGACATGGACACAACCTAAATCTACTAATGGATGAAGCTATAAAGTTATGACACACACACACACACACACACACACACACACACACACTGGAATCCTATTCAGCCATGAAAAATGAGGAAACCCTACTATTTGAAACAACATGAATGGAACTTGAAGACACCTTGCTAAGAGAGATAAGTCAGATGGATGTGGAATCTAGAAACAAAACAAAACAAAAAACCCAAAGTCATAGAAAAAGACATCAGACTTGTGGTTTCCAGAGAGAGAGGATCGGGGAGGGGAATTGGAGGAAGGTGATCAAAAGGTATAAATTTCCATTTCCAGAAGGAAGTACTACAGATGTAATATACAACATGACGACTATAGCTAAGAGTGCCATTTGATATACAGGAAGGTTGTGTAGAGAGTAAATTCTAAGAGGGCTCATCCCGAGGAGAAAATGTCTTCCTTTTTTAAAAAATATTATCTATTTGAGAAGTTGGATGTTAGCCGAACCTATTGCGGTAATCATTTCACAATGCATGTAAATCAAACCATCATGCTGTATGCCTTCCATTTATACAGTGATGAATGTCAATTGTTTCTCAATAAAGCCGGAGCAAAGAACAAAGATTTTCCCATTGCATTACAGATAATAAAAGGCTGAGCCAGAATTAATACGCAGAAAAAAGGAGAAATATTATAAACATTAAACAATTCAGTTTCACTGTCTTTCTTTCATACTTCTCATCGGTTTGCGCTACACAGGAAGAAAAAAAAAATGCCCCAAAGAGTATTCAAATGGAATTGACTCTCAGTTTCCATTTTCTAAAACCAGACAGCATAATCCCTACCCATTAATGTATTAATTGGTTATCACATTACTGGTGGAGGGTCAAATTAGGCTATTTAATTTATAGTAGGAAATAAAATTCCTCTCTCCTTTCCCACAGAATCAAACCATCATCCCGCCCAGCCTCTTCCCATCTGGCTCAAACCACTCTCTGCTTTTCACAGAGAGCAGCTTAACAACAGGACTTTATACAGTTATAAATAAATAATCCAGGTTCTCATTCCTAAAATGGAACGCAGCACAGAGCTGGTTTAGAAGTTGGCATCGTGTGGCCTGCGTATGTGAAGCATCAGCGTTGATTAGCACAGACAGGAGATCGGAAAACCATGAAGCACTTTCGAAACCTTGATAAGAAGTGACTCTCTCTGGATGCAGATTTATTGATACTGACAACATTGTTTTTTTCTCAATTTCGAAAAAAGTGAAAGTACCTTGTACATGGAAAAATACAGAAACCAAATGAATAATGAAACAATGACGGCTCGGTAGAACTCAATGTCCCAATGCCTGAAAGAACATGTGGGTGTGGTTGAAGAGCCGGGAGAGGGGAACAAGGAAGTGAATAGAAAGAGAGGGGGGAGTGGAGAGGAAGTAGGAAAGGTTAAATACAAAATGCTTTCAGCACCTGTTTAAAAAATAAATATCTTATATAGTTTTCAAATGTTTGCAAAAATCCAATCCTTGGTCTCAACTACTTCTTTAAAAGGAAGGCTATGATATTTAGCAACATTAGCCTGAAACCTGGAACCTTAAGGAATAGAATCTCACACTTCAGTATTCATACTGGCCAAGGAAAGAAATTAGTGTAAAAGTGAACCCTTAACAAAAAAGGAAGATAGATGGTGAAAAAAGAAAAGAGCAAGAAAATGGTCTTAAAACACACAGCAATCTCCTCAAATGTCAGTCTCTTGATTTTTTTTTTTTTTGGTTGAGAATAAAGAGAGTTTTTACCAAGCCTTCCCAAATTTATTTGTGGTTAAGTCAAAAATTGAGTCACTGAATGGCTGAATTACAAGAAAATCCCAGTACTGTAATTCAATCTTCCTCAGTATCGTCAAACACTCTCTTTACTGACACCACAGGGGAGAGAGCTAGAAATCCCTCACCGTTGGAAGTGATGATGTTTATTGCAGGACGAGGCAGCTGTTCTGTCCCATTCCGGGGCTGTGTTCCCAGAGGAAGAGATTCACCCTTGGGTGCAAGAGAGTGGGGTGGCTGGCAAGTCTGAGCGTGCTCTTTCTGGACTCCGCTCCATATTCCTTGAATAGGCTTTCTGTGCCAGACGAGGTTTTCCTTCGTTCTTTATGGCTGCCCTGCCCCAGTAAACACTCTCAGAACAAGCAGAACTTCAACTACATCCTTCCTCTGGGACAAAACTTCCAAGTTAACCCCATCCTGATAGTGCTGCACATAGCATAGACTCTTAAAGGAGCTAAACGCTTAGAACAATCATGTTTACTCCAACATATGAAACTGAAGTCAGGGGAGGGTGGAGGGCCACTCAGTCACTGCAGAAAGGTGACATTGTCGGTGAAAGTTTTTGATCTAAGAATGGCCATAGCCACATACATACTATAATCCTAATCCTTAAGGGCAAAGAAACAGGTAAACAAAGCGGTTATGATAAACGTGATACAAGTGGGCCATTCTGTTTTCTCCCCCAGAATTTTCGTGTGAAAATTCCTTTGGAATTTCTTGTGGGTATAGATTGAGTTTCCTGCATATGGTGGATGTATGGTCACTTCCATGACCTGTCAGGGAATGTGAAGTTTCCACAGGAAGAAATAAACCATTTTTTTAAAAGCCTAGGTATCAAAAATAGGGATGTCGATATAAGATCAGAATGGTAAGAGAATAGAAATACAGAAGACAAGCAGTATTTCCTAAGGAGTGCAAACTCAATGTAGTGAAAAAGGCTTAGCAGCTGCTGCCAAAGAAACACATTAAGAAATGATATGAGACCTTTGAAGGGATAATATTTGTTAGACTGGTATTATCTATCATAAAACGTGAGGAAGTTATTGGTCTGCAGGGGTGCCTGAGCAAGGATAGAGACTCTAGCTTAATTCAGTGTCTGGAGTGTCCAGGAAACTGTTATCCATATGTGAAAGAATAAACAAGCTGGTGGACATACAAGCAGGAGGACTCTGGTGGCCTGCCCTTGTCATTCACGGCATCCTGACTGGGTCCTGAGCTCATTGCCAAGGCCAACATTATTATTCTTTTTCCTTTTGGTACTTTTATTTTTTTTAATTTCAGCAGTCTATAATTTTAATTATGAGATTATAAGTATTTCAATTCTACTATGTGTCTATCAATACAGGGACATAAATACAATTTGTCATTTTTTCACAGAATTTATTGTCAACTTGGCTAACATACATTGTGTACAGTGTGCTCTTGGCTTTGGGGGTAGATTCCCATCGTTCATCACTTACATACAACACCCAGTGCTCATCCCAACAAGTGCCCTCCTCAATGCCTATCACCTATTTCCCCCTCTCCCCCACCCCCCCATCAGTTTGTTCTCTGTATTTAAGAGCCTCTTATGATTGGCCTCCCTCCCTCTCTGTTTGTAACTATATTTCCCCTTCCCTTCCCAATGATTTTCTGTTGTTTCTCAAGTTCCACATATGAGTGAAAACATATGATATCTGTCTTTCTCAGACTGGCATATTTCACTCAGCATAATACCCTCCAGTTCCATCCAAATTGCTGCAAATGGCAGGATTTCATTCTTTATCATTGCCAAGTAGTCTTCCATTGTATATGTAAACCACATCTTCTTTATCCATTCATCAGTTGATGGACATTTAGGATCTTTCCATAATTTGGCTATTGTTGAAAGTGCTGCTATAAACATTGGAGTACATGTTCCCCTATGTATCAGCACTCCTGTATCCTTTGGATAAATTCCTAGTAGTGCTGGGTCGTTGGGTAGTTCTATATTTAATTTTTTGAGCGGCTGTTTTCCAGAGTGGCTTCTCTAATTTGCATTCCCATCAACAGTGTAAGATGGTTCTCATTTCTCCATATCCTCACCAGCATCTGTTGTTTCCTGAGTTGTTCATTTTAGCCACTCTGACCAGTACGGAGTGGTGTCTCAGTGTGGTTTTGATTTGTATTTCCCTGATGATAAGTGATGTTGAATATCTTTTAATGTGTCTGTTAAGGCCAACATTATTCTTATTAGAATATCCTAAGAGTCTAAGAGCCCATCATGTCTTCATTCTTGAGTTCTGCAGTACTTGACTCTGTCTAACCCCATTAGAACAAAGAGAAAGCATTCACAGACTTGCTGGGGACAGCAGCTCAGAGGACCCAGAAAGACATGGGCACAAATGGATGAATAACATAATAATGACAGGAGGCTAAGACTCTACTTTACAAAATGGGGAACCAAAAGATCCCATGATGCCTGTCCACTTCATTGTTCAACTTCCTACAACATATATAAAATACGTTGGGATCAAGCGAGGCTTTGAGGGGTATGAAGAAAATTACTTTGTTCTCTGAGTTCAGTTCCCTCATCTATAAAACCTGGAAAAATATGCATTTTTCCTGCATCGTATATATTTTTTGAGAATTTAATAAAATGAAGGTATGCAAATCCACTAGCATTATGCTCACACAAAGTGGGGTGTCCAAGGTTCAACTTCACTTCTCTTACCTCAAAGCAGAGCCCTTATTTAGGAAGAGAAAGAGAAAGCTTGCTCTCTATTCAGAGCAAATCTCTGGCACTTCTCAGAAAATGAATTTGGTAAGCGTGATTTTATTTAACTTACTGGATAACAATATAAATTTATGGAAGATACGAAAAACTCAGCACCACCAGGAGCAATTTAATACTCAATTTCAAAGACAACATGAGTTTGGAACTTTGAAGAAGAGAAACTGGTGATACATAATTTAATCTAGTTCTCAAGTGCTTACATTTTAATTTGGATTGTTTAAACACCACTCATGAAACTACAGGGGCTTTAAACCATATCACAAATCACAGAATGAAGCACTTTATTTCTCAGGCAAGTTTATTAAAGGTAAGCAGTTGAATGACAAGTAAGTAGAGTAATCATGAAAACATTTTTTCGTGATGAAGATGGATGGCCGTACTCCGGCTTAAGTAATACAGTTAGATGGGCAGTTTATACTGTTTAGAAAGACATCATATCTAGAATGTTCCTCTCTCTTCAGATAAGACTAGTTTCTGATTTAGAAAGGGCTTTGAAATCTATCCTATGGTATGTTTAGTGGTTGAAAACAAATGTTTAGACATATCATAAGCCGCATCTAAGAGAACTCCTTAGAAAGATCACTTATTAAAGGGAAAACAAACAGGTAATCATCAATTTCGTCTCCATTTAGAAGTCTCTCAGAAGCTACTTCAAGTATTTCAAATTGAGTGATCCCAGTGTGATGTCATTTATGTAGAAAACCACAGATACTTTTGACAAAACATTTAAATTTTATACATGTATAGATATGTAAGTGCCAAGGAAATAGAGATTATGAAGGAAATCAAGCCCTGATACCTTTGGAAAGCACTGGCATTTGGTGTTGGGAAAAGAGGAGAAAAACCACAGGGAAATAATGGCTGGAGTCACCCATGCTGCGGGAGGGGTTTATGTCTGAAAGTCAGGAATCGGTAGAATTGCTTTTCCTGAATTCTGGATATAAAACAAACAAACCAAAAAATTTCAAACATCCGAGTGGAGACATTAGAAGCTCTCATTTAAAAATCAAAATTATACACAAAACTGGAAAAAGCAATTCAGTATTGACACAGTGTGTCTTACTATTTAGTAAGAATGAGATAATTTATATTGCAAAATATAAACAGTTTAATAAGCTAATAGTTTTGATGAAGAAGAGTATTGGTAGAGTAGAATGCAAAGGTTTTGTAACAAAGTTTGTTTTTCCAAAGTGTGATGAAATAATAACAATATTGGCAACATAGTGAGTTTTCATAAATTCATTTTTTTAAAGGGTTGTTCTTTATTCTCAGAATACTTTCTCTTTGTGTTAAAAGCTCTTTCTTTATAGATGGATGGTGACAGAAAACAGTAATCTATTTTTTCTCCCCTAATATTCTTGCTTGGTAAAATAGAAATTGACCAAACAATATTAGTACTTTTATTAGCTGTCTGTGAACTAAGAATTTCTCCTGGTGGACTGATACTGTTCATTACGCAATGTCTCTCTTTGTCTGTAGCAATGATTAGAGCCCACCCACCTACTCCCTATGCTTAGGAGAGCAGTATTAGTTTAGTGTTAGCCTATTCTTTTCCATGTTCTTAATGTTAAGGTGTGTCTCTAGGAACAGCATATATTTGGATTTTTTAAACCACTCTGACAGTACCGATATTTTGATTGGAATATTCATTATAGTTACATCTGATGCACTTACTGAAATATTGGTGTTGAAATCTATATCATCCTACTTGGCTTCTAGTTTTCTATCTCCTGTTGGGTCTCTTTCTCCTATTTTGTGCCTACTTTTAAAAAACTCAAGAATTTTTGTCCCAACATTTTCCTGTATTACATGTCGGTTATATGTTCTTTTTTTGTTTGTTTCCACTTGAGCTGTTACCATAGAAATCAGAATATTCACTCTTGACTTATTAAAGATGAATAAATTTAGTGCATTTACAACATCCCTGATAATGAAAGATCTGAACATTTTAAATCCATTTACTCTTTTATGCTATTGTTTTCTTGTCATTTACTACACCTGTATGCCTCCATTTGGCTTCCCCCTCTGCCCCCAAAACAGATACTAAGACAACCTTAGAGTTCAGGGCCTTTTTGGAAACTGATCCCAGAAGAAAAGTGATCAGGTGGGGAAAGGAGGAAAGTAAAGCAATGTTATTAATGATCAGGTCACACAGTTGGAGGACTTAAGTGTCTTGGGAGCAATGCTGGCTGTACATATTCATTGCTGTTTCAACCATGTGTTACGTTCTCAGTTCCAATTAGTGTATTTTTTTTTCAGTATCAACATATGCATTCAATTTTTTTTTTTACTAATTCTGGTTTTCTGGTAACATTCAGATGATGATGTGAAGAATTTTAACGGAGAACTTTAGCCTCGGAAACTGCTCTGCTCCGGGCTGTTTCCACATCCAAGGCTGTGTTGGGATTATGTGTTGGTCTGTTTTGGTGCATGTTTCCTCTTTGTTTCCATTCATTTGGTCCTGACATTGTGTGAGGCTCTGGACTAGGCTATCTTCTGATAAGCAGTTAGAATAAACACCCATCTTGTTAAGTCAGTCAAGGTTTTCGGTCTGTGTCACAGCTGGTGTAGACCCTCTGCTTTGATTCCTAAGAGGGAGCCTGGCATAGAGCTTGCCTGAAATCCTAGGGTATTTTCCTTCCTAATGGGCCTTGAATCTCCTTATTTCTTTCCTCTTCCTCTGATGACTGAACCTATTGAAAACTCGGCTGAAATTTCTTAACTGAGGGTTTCTGCCCCTCATTTCAGTTTCTCACTTGGTGCTGTTCAGGAATCAGAAAGTGCCAGAAAAGGGGAGAGAAGCAGAGAAGGTTTGGCTCTCTTTAAAGCATTTCTCTTTTCTCCAGAAGCTTGGTCCCTTAAGACCCTGTTGTGTAACATTGTTCTTTTTTTTTTTTTTTTTTCATAAAATAGCTCTTTGCTTCTTTGTTTTATCCAGTTTTTATTTATTTGCTTTTGATGGGATCATTGGTTCAAAGCAAGCTATTCTCTCACAGCCAGAAGCCAGACTATTGTGGTAAGGTGGAAATTCTAATTTATTGTATGGTCTTAGTGAGTAACACCAGCAGTAAATATGGAGACATTTTTCATTGAGAGTCTCTGGAGATTTTGGATCCCCATAATTATTAATGCTCTAAGAGTACTTGCCATGTATTCAAAACAATTTTTTATGTTTATTTATTTTTGAGAGAGAGAGAGAGAGAGAGAGAATCCGAAGCAAGCTCCAGGATTAAGCTATCAGCACAGAGCCCAATGCGGGGCTGGAACTCAGGAACCATGAGATCATGTCTTGAGCTGAAGTTGTTCGCTTAACCGACTGAGCCATCCAGGTGCCCCTGCCATATTTTTATCAAGGGAGAAATAATATGAAGGAAAAGTTGTACAGACCTCAGCAATTTATGAGCATAAATGCCACTCTCTTTTTTACCTCCTCCCAAATTACCAAAACACCTCGGGTGATTATCTCTTTTGGTCAATTAAATAACAATTTAGTGCATTATTTTAATTAAAGGTAAAGTTTTAAAACATATATTAATTTTGCTGTTCCTCTGTGTTCAGAGTTATTCTTTTAAAGTTTTTTTAAATGTTTATTTATTTTTGAGAGAGAGAGAACAAGCTGGGACGGGACAGAGAGAGGGGGCGACACAGAATCTGAAGCAGGCTGCAGGCTCTGAGCTGTCAGCACAGAGACTGACACAGGGCTCAAACCCACGAACTGGGAGATCATGACCTGAGCCTAAGTCGGCTGCCTAACCGACTGAGCCACCCAGGCGCCCTTAAGAGCTCTTCTAAACCCTAAGAGCTATGGGTGGGGAAGGTGGCAGTAAGAAAAAGTATATGGATATATAATAAATAGTCCTTATTACCAGTAAGTTTATAAGCAAGTTTGTCAGAAAAGACTAACAAGTATAAGAAATCCCTGAACAAATAAATGTGGATTACATCACGTTGATAATAACAGTAAAAGAATAACAACATAAAAAAGATTCACAAGGACAATATCTAATGAGTTCCAAGATATTGAGTCATTATTGTGATAAAGTTATTTGGTTATTTGCAACCAAGATTTCTACTAAGATTAGTTGATCTCATAAATTTTATGATATACGTAGAGGAAAAGTGCTAATTTATGCAACATGTTTATTCTCGTAATCTATCATAATCATTACAAGTCCCAGAATGAGAAAGTGTATGTGCATGTCCACACAGAAAATATTCTAGTCAATGAATAAGCTCTAAGAAAAAATTCTCTTTTCAGGAGGTTACAGTCTCCAGCAAAGAACATATTAAGAACACTTACTAATTCTTGCAAATATGAAATGAAATGAGTTTGTTCCTGACACTTTTCATAAGGAGACTGGACAATATCTTGTGGTGATATTCAGTTTTATTGTTTTGGCCAGAGAAACCAAACGACTCAATTATATTAAGTCATTTTTAAGGTTACACACTTTCATTTTCATACTTATTTATGATTTTACCAGGAATAATAACATTTCAGTGACATGCTTTTAGAAAAAAATAGCAAGAAGAACATGGGATTGATATAGTAGAAGCTTTACAAAAAGTAACAGGTATTTTTATGATACAGCCATTATTTTTATTATAAAAAATCAGCAGATTCTGAAGCATAACTGGGTAGGAAATCATTGTAAAGATCAGTTATAAATGAATACATCGACACAAGAGTATGCAAGTGCTATAGCAAAAAAAAGTGAGATGGAATCTATCTATATGTGAATATATATGTATATAAATGCACACATATTACAGAAAATACCTAAGGGCTTTTAGAACCATAATAAAGTAGATGGAGTACTGCTTAAAAGTTTAGTTAGTGCAAGTAACAACCAGTCATCAGGCATAATGGGAGTAAAAAACCTTTGATAGTCACAACAAAACAACTAAAGTACTGAAGACAAACTTAAGCTTAGCAAGTAATGGACATCATAATCTATAAGAAGAGCATTTTAAAATAGTGAAATACACAAAAGAAGATTTTCATATATGCAAATAGACATTGTGGCTATATTCTTGAATAGAAAAAAACAACTACATAATGCAGTTAGATCTCCCAATATTAATCTTATTGATTGGTTGGTTAAATGTATATAAATATTCTTTAAAAAATAATGAATGGGACTGCCTTTGTAAATTATTAAACCACATTACAAAGCTAACTATATGAAAATGGAGTGGTACATGCTTATAACCAGATAAAACAGAATAGAAAGTCCATCTAAACCCATAGGCATTTTTTTCATTTGATAAAGAGAGCAGTTCAATTAAAAAATATATATATACACATATATATGTTACTAAGTGAATTAAACTAGTCAAGAGTAAGCCATTTTGAAAAAAATACATAAATTTGGACTCCTGCCTCACACACAATAATTCTAGATGGATTTATAGAATTATATATGGTAAAGCCCTCTTAACTATTGCCCAAAATTCTAGAAGCCTTGTAATAACATGGTAGTAAATTCAACTATATAAAATATAATATTTCTGTGTGAAGAAAAATAAACAAATCAAAGGTTAAGAGACAAGAGAAAAAAATTGCAACTTATATCACAAATTATTACTTTTCCTAATGTGTAAACATTTCTACCAATTAATAAGAAGATATTCAAAAACAGTTGAAAATTTGCAAAGCATTTGAAAAACCAGGTTACAGAAAATGAAATACAAATATTTGACTCCTAAACATATGAAAAGGCACTTGGTCTCATTTATAATAAGGAAAATATAAAATTATTATTTCAAGATACAGTTTTTACTTATATGTATTGGCAACTATTAAAGAATTGGATAACACAGATGAACTTTCATATTTCTTGCTAGAAGTATAAATAGGTACAACTATATGGAAGGTAATTTAACACTAATTAGAAAAATGTTTTATGATTATGCATTGCCCTTATTCGTATTCTGCTACTGGAAATTTATTCTACATATGTATCCACATGTGTTTAAAATAATTTATGCTTAGTTACTTACTGACTACTTTTTGATTTTGCAAAAATTTTGAAAGAAATCTGTTTTCATCATTAAAGGAATGGTTAAGATCACTAAGTCACTATTTAAAAGTATGTTATCCAAAAGAATTAGAACTTCACATATCTCAAGAGATCAGAGACATCTAAGATATATTTTTAAGAGAATAAATAAGATGAGAATTATGTTTTTGGAAAACTACCTCTTTTGGGGCTGAATTGTGATCCTTCAAAATTTACATGTTGGAGTTCTAAACTCCAGGACCTCCGAATGTGACTGTATTTGGAGATAAGGCCTTTTAGGAAGTAATTAAAGTAAAATGAAGTCATACGGGACCCTAATCCAATATGGCTGCTACCCTTATAAGAAATTAGAACACAAGACAAAATATACAGACCTAGGGGCAAACACTGAGAACACAGTGCAAAGACAACCACCAAAGAGACAGGAATCAGAAGAAACCAAATCTGCCAACACTCTGATCTGAGACTTCTCTCTTCTAGTGCTGTTGTTTACATGTCTGTTGCTTAAGCCACTGTCTGGTGCTCTCTTACGGCAACCTGAGCGGACTGATACACTGCCGTTTGTGTGAAAATAATATATATATATATGTATTTATTACATTATTATGTATATTATATTAAATATACACATACACACACGTATTTGCTTGTATATGCATAGAAAATACCTTGAAGGATAGAGTGACAAGCTGGTTACAGTGCTTTCTGTGGGAAAAGAAACTATTATCAGTGGAAAGGTGTGAGAGAGACTTCTAGAAAGATGAATGCCCTTAGAACCAAAAAAAAAAAGTTTGAGTAGCAGTCCCTGTCCATTTAAATAACATGTTACCTAGAAGAATATCATTTAGCCATACAGTAGTACCTCGACTAGACATCTTTAAAATACGGTACAAAAAATAAAATAAAATAAAATAAAATAAAATAAGGTGCAAAAGACCACTAGATGAATCCCTAGTATCTACAAATGAACATATAATTCAAGTTATACCATTTGAGAAGTTTTTCTCCACTTAGAAATATAAATACGTGAACATTCAGTATGTAACCAAAAGCTTAGTACTATGTGTCTTGAAGTCTAAAGTTCAGAAGAAGCTGGGGATGACAACATTTGTAAGGTTGGTCCTAAGCACGGAAAACAACTAAGAAATAATGTTATTGATTATGGGCAGATGCTATAAACTTAGCAAAAGAGAGAAAGGAAGTAGGGATCCCCTATTTTGTTTCTGTCCTCAGTGTCAAGGAGAATGAGTTTCACGGTGGAAAAATCCGTTGGGTATGGGGAAACTGAAACTGAAAGATAAGTGAACAGATTGTAAAGGGGCATCCAGCTTCTCACAAAGAATCTACTTTTCTGTACCCAGAGGAACGGCTCTAAAGTACTGCGAGAACGTGCCACAGAGCCCTGGCTCCTATCTATTAAGAAGATAGTAGAGAAGAGTGAGTGCTATCCTGGTTTTAAAAAGCTTTGAAGTTGCCTTCCACAAACTATAGACGTGCCATCTTCTTCCTTTTACTCCTTATTTCTCAAACTTGTTATGTTGTTGTAAAATGAAGACAAGTCTCTGGAGCAAATCGTTAATTATTTGAGATATGAGCTTGTGGAAAGGGAATTCATAATCACTAGAAACCAGACCGGATACATACAAAGAATCAATAAATAATCGTGATAGACCAACTGCAGAGTTGATCTTTTGCTTTTTGTTGTTGTTGTTCTGGCAAATTACTTTTTTCATTTCTCTATCATGGCCTGTGCGATGTTGTGAAGTATCTGCTTACATACATGTTTCCTTAAATATCCTGTGAGTTCCTCAGGATAGGGACGGTGTTCTATTTTAGCCTCTGAGCTTTTAGCATCCTATTCACTTTTTTTTTTTTTTTTTTGGAGGCTTAGGAGCAATATCAGCTGTAGGCAGAGTACATGTGGGTTTCATCAAGGCATTTGACAAAATTTCTAATTATGGATGTTGGGTCGCAGTGGAGAAAATATCTACAATTAATATTTGTAGCTTGTTCAATCACACTATGCAAGGGGCACTGGTGAATAGACATTATCCTGAGGGAGATCTCTGTGTACTCACTATAAATCCTTATCTTTAGCCCAGCTTTGTTTGGAGACATAGATGTCATAGATTTACTCAGAAAATTTATGATTCATATAATACTTAATGAATAGTGTACTATGCTATTCTTGTATCAAGGATAAACCAGTAAGCAGGGGGTGTTTAGTCCCTGCAATTGGAGCATTTGTAGCATAGAAGAAGGAACAGATAAATACATTTAAGTAAAATACAGGAATTGTCAGAGGAAACTGGAATTTTTCTATAGGATGAGTTTAATATTGGCAGCCTGGTTGAAGGTGTGCCTACGAGGCTCATCTTGAAGCTACATCTGCTCAGTAAGGACTGGTTTTACTTAACTATATACATATTTGAAAATGTTTGGGGTGAAGAATATTCTGGAAGATTATGAGAATGTGAGTTGAGATGAAGCTTCTAGACAGTGCTATGACAGAGAAAGTACAGAGGACTATGGGGTTACAGAGTGGTGAGAACTCACCTAACCCCTACCCATCAGGTTTATGATCTACTTTAGTAGAAGTGATGAAAATAAGTGAGAGGAATAGGTGGAGGAAAAGACAAATGTTGCAGAGCAATACCTGCCAAGTCACAGAGGCAGGATCGTGACATCTTAGACTATTTAGGAAGTAGTATGATTAGAGCACAAACTAAGAATGCAGGAATATAACATGATGAGCCACGGAGAATGGCGTTGTTTCCGAAGGTACAGTCCGTATTTATCCTTTGAGTAATGCAAGCACATGTAGGTTTTTAATACTAGAATACAACATACTCGGTGTGTTTTTAGGGAGTTCCTTGGAATGGAGAACAGATGGGAGATGCTACATCTGGAGGCAGGTAGTTCACTTATAAAACTATTACGGGTCCAGGAGATATTGGTGGCTTTCCCATGGAAATGGGGGAGTCGAGGGATCATGACATAGTGACATGGTAGCATTGATAGAAATGTGGCATCTGTTGCGTGGGTTGCATGGTGAAAGGAACAAGGGGAAGAGTCATATTAAATTGCAATATTACCAAGTCAGAGCTTCGGCTCTGCCTTTCATTGAGTTAGGACACAGGTGAAAAAGCATGCTTGGGATTGGAAGGGTAAATGAAGATTGGGTGTGCTAGATGGTTAGCACAAGAGAGATTATGATAAAGATAACAATATATTTATTGCAGCATTATTTACAATGGCCAAGATACAGAGGTAACCTAAGTGTCCATCGATAGATGAATGAGTAAAAAGGACATGATATATACGCACAATGCAATATTATTCAGCCATAAAACAAGACTGAAGTCTCACCATTTGCAACAACATGGATGTTGTGATGCCAAGTGAACTAAGTCAGAGAAAAACAAATATCATATGATTTTCCTCATATGTGGAACTTAAGAAACAAAACAAATGAACAAACAAAGAATAAAAAAGGAAGAAACAAAAAGCCCAGACTCTTAAATACAGAGAACAAACATGGTTGCTAGAGGGGAGGTGGTAGGGGACATGGGAGAAATAGATGAAGGGAATTAAGATGACACTGATGAGCACTGAGAAATTTATAGAATTGTTGAATCACTATAGTGTACACCTGAAATTAATATAACACTGTAGGCTAATTGTACTTGAACAAAAGAAGATAATCAAATGAGATTCATTACTATATTGATCAATTATTATTATTACTATTATTATTGTTATCATTTTGTCATCCTTGTCTTTAAGAACCTCATGAATGCTATGCTGCAAAATAAACATATGCATAGCAATGTTCATGAGTTTTCTAGAGCCCTCCTTTGGATTCTAGACTAAGAACCCTTGTTATGGGAATCAATCAGATCACCTAGAAGGTATGTGTACATTGAAATGGAAGAAGTATTTTCATGAGATCATGAGGAAAAATAGGCAGAGAATAATAAATTTACAAGATTACCAAGGAAGAAAAGTCAGAGAGTAAAGAGAAAAACCAGAAGAGTGTGTCATGGAAACCAGCTGAAAATATTTTAAGTATGAGAAACTTGTTAACTGTGGTAAAAGATGGATTTGCTAATATACTGAATGAATAAATGTGAGCATATAAATATTTCAAGCAGCTAGAGTGATATAACAAACCCAATAAGAAGGAATTTAAATATTATTAACTGCAAAATCCTGGGGGACCTTGGTGGCTCAATGAGTTAAGCATCTGACTTCGGCTCAGGTCATGATTTCGCAGTTCATGGGTTTAAGCCCCGATTTGGGCTCTGTGCAGTCAGCTCAGAGCCTAGAGCCTACTTTAGATTCTGTGTCTCCCTCTCTCTGCTTCTCCCTCACTTGCTCTCTCTCTCTCAAAAATAAATAAATATTTTAAAAATTAAATAGTATTAAATACAAAATCTTATACTTAGATCCAAATAGGCCAGCTGGAAAAATTATAGAAAAGTAACATTTTTATTTAATTGAACTACATAAAAAGCTTTAGGATTACTATGTATCAGTAGAACAATCTTTGTCTACAATACTGTACATAGAATGGGAAGAATAAGTAATAGTCTTATGTTTAGTCCTAAATATTTTGAAATCTTCCTTTGTAAAACAGAGAACATTGGTGTCTTAGAAAACACACATTGAATCAATGGATGCAATGTCAAGGGAGGATGATTTTAAGTCACCAATTCAGGTAAGAATTCCTAGTAATTACTTCTGTCTAGAAATGACAGCTCCTTAAATCGGTATGTTCTCAACATTGTGGAAACAGTTTAAGCAGAAGTAAGATGATAAATTTCTGCAAAAATAGAGAAACTAATCAGACAGTAATTAGAGGTTGGGACTAAATGATCCTTACATTATATTCTAATTTTACTATTTTTAGATTTGAGGATTTCTACCAAAAATTTTAAAATATAAGCATTAGTAAATCTAGAGAAAACTATGTGTTCTCCAGTCATTTTATTATTATATACATTGTATCATTTTAATGTATCTTATTAGTGTATGCTCCATGTTTTGTCTTTCCTACATGGTAGTGATTTTATAATCTAACACACATCACTTAAAATTTTTTTTAATGTTTATTTATTTTTGAGAGACAGAGAGAAACAGAGAATGAGCAGGGGAGGAGTAGAGAGAGAGGGAGACACAGAATCTGAGGCAGGCTCCAGAGCTGTCAGCACAGATTCTGTTGGGGGGCTTGAACTCATGGATCACAAGATCATGACCTGAGACAAAGTTGGACACTTAACCTATTGAGCCACTCAGGTGCCCCTGATCCAACACACTTTAAGACATTATATTGTGAGCATTCAAGATTTTCTTTTTAAGTTTAACCATTTGGATGCTATAAAATAAAGGGAGATCCTAAACCAATTATTAATTATATAAAAAAGTAAATAATGTCCCTGAAACATACAAGCAACAGAGGTGTTTATTAAAGTAATATTTAAAAAGAAAACTTTCCACTTTCAGAATTAGATGATACAAGTGACTTTCATTAAACTCTTAATACTTTACCTTGATCACTGTTTTGAAAATTTTAATGAAAATGGAGACACAACTATTTTTAACTAATAAAGAAAAAAGAAAGTTTCTATAAAACTTGAGGCAAACAATTTATTGCAAACAATAACACCAAGAATTTTTCCCCTTGCTTTCAGACAATGTCATAACACCACTGAGAAAGTGGATTGAAAATGAAAATAAGCTCACTTCTCATCAAAAGAGAGAATTTGTACAAAGCGATCTGTAATTTATGTGTGATGTTAGTCATACAGATCATGGTTGTAGAAAGTATATTCCAGTCCTGTTCCTTCCCCAGCTGCTGGAGAAAGGACAGGTCTGTATTAGAACCTGTCTCAGAATGTCTACCCACAAGATTTTATTCCAGCCAGACTTCTAGTGCCTTGTGATTTTGCCAAGATAGAAGGGAAAAAAGATCTCTAAGATGGCTATTTCAATGCAGCAAAGAGGAGAGGCTCTATGTTTTCCATGGCCCTGTGTAATTCAGATTCAGGATGACTCATTCCTCTTAAGTGAGAAGAAGCTTAAAAAATTAGCCCATTTTCCTCTCCTCCAGCCTTTAGTGTCCACATCAGCCAAACCAAGCAAAGAGTTCACTTTGAAAGAAATCTCACAGCAGACAGCAAAGCCTGGACCACAAAAGACCCATTTGTGAAGAGATTATCACCGAGGCAGCTCGTGGTTATGATTTTGGACAAAATAGATTCAGAGCAGTCATACTTCTTTCAAACGCATTTTCTAACTTGGACCATATGAAAATTGGTATCCAATCTCATACTTAAAATATATATTAAAAAAGATGTATGCAAGTTATCTTCAAATAAACTCATTGATTTGTAAGTGAGTAACTATAAATATCATGAACCATAATTAATATCATTATCACTAAAAGAAATGATGTTTTATATATACAAAGACATGTGTTATATCATTCAGACCATGGATACTAATACCATCTCCACTAGAAGAAACTAGGCTCTACAGATCAACGGGTAGTCTCAAGGCTGGGCATAAGACATCTTTTGGTGTCAGAAAGTAAAGAAGAGCTTTGAAAAGGATAGGAAGATATGACAAAGTCACAGGAGTCAGGATAAGGGGCTCCCACTGCACAAATATAGGAATATAATTAAGAACAATAAAGCATGTTAAACTATTGAAGAAAAATAATCTGTTTACACCAATAATAGATTATTGATGAAGAGATGATGGATGGATGGTTAGATGGGAGATAGGTAGATGATAGATAGATAGATAGATAGATAGATAGATAGATAGATAGATAGATGATAGACAAATAGGAGGTAGGGTCAAAAGCTGAATGTGGAAGGAAGGGTAAACTTAAAAGATCATGATTTTTTTATGCATCATAGTAAAAATTGAATCAAGCAAGAATTAGCAAGGGATAATCAATGTAAGAGGAAGTTTATATGAGGAGCAGGATATTTACATAGTTGTAAAGAATCTCCCCGCAGATTGCTGATTGGTAATAATATGGTGCAGAGATTGGACAGCATATTGGCTGAGTGATCAAAATGAACATCACTGAGGAGAGGCAGGTGGACACTGTGGGCCTCCAGATGTGATAACCCCGAGACAGGCACAACATCACTTAGGCATCATTCCAGCCACGATCATAAGGAAACAGTGACAAAATCAAAATGAGACATGGTTTATTTAAAAGAAAAGCAAGTTTATTCTTCAAAAATGTTAACGTTGAAGAAAAAAGAAGAGACACAGTGGAAATGCTCCAGATTAAAGGGCACTTGAGAAACATAATAGCTAAATGCAATGACTGATCCTAAAATGGACTGTGTGTAGGAGGGGAAAACATGCCATTAGGCACATTGTCGGGGCAACTGGCAAAATTGGAATACAAACGGGAGAGTATACAGAGAGGTCCTACCAAATTAACCATTCCACCACGGTTAGTGGACAGAATCCCTCTGTTCTCAGGAACTATGAATTGAAGCCTTTAATGTATGTGCAACTTATTTTCAATTGATTCAGAAAATAAAACACATACATGATACAGCAATAGAGGTAAGCGGTTAATTATATTTGGGGCACAAGTGGAGTGTGAGTCAAAGGTATATGGGAGTTCTGTGTACTGTTCTTATTTTTGCATTTTTGTACTACACTGAATTTTGCATACTTTCGGTAAGCACAAAATTAGTTTTAAATAAAAGATTTCTTTTTTAAAAAAAAGTTTGCACTAGGTCTTAGAGAATAAAGAGATACAATGTGCAATTGTGTCATCCTGGAATTTTAATCCTAACTGGAGTGGAAAATCCAACATATGTACTTGAAAAATGAATATTGAGGATCGTGGGACAAAATGATTTCCACAAAATACGTATTTTCTTTTTGCCTTTTTGATTGCAAACTCCTTTCGATGCTGTAAGCTTTCAAAATAAAATCAATATAACTTTGATAGTATGCAAGTTGATGTGTTTCCATTAAATGGTTTTATAGTTAATTTGATTGACTCATATTAAAAGTGCTTAGAAAAAAAAATCAAAACCAGGGGCACCTGGGTGGCTCAGTTGGTTGTGTCAGACTCTTGGTGTCAGATCTCATGGTTTGTGGGATCAAGCCCCACTGCACGGACAGTGCAAGCCTGCTGGGGATTCTCTCTCTCCCTCTCTGCCCCTTCCCTTTCACCTGTGTGCATGTGTGTGTGCTCTACCTCTGTAAATAAATAAACATAAAAAAATCAAAACCAGAGAAATGCCTCACTCCTCTGCTAGTCTTGGGTATTCATAATTCAGTGTTTTATTTTTAAGAATTTACTTGAGGACGTAAAGGTGGAAAATTCCCAATCCATTTCTCACCAAGGCTCACTGTGAAGAGTGAAGGATGGGAAACAGCAGAAATGAGCCCATATGTTGATTAGGTTGCAGGAACCAAATGTTAACACTCACCCAGCAGCCATACCTTATTTGTGAAGAATTACATGTTATCGCAGTTTTAGTAATTCACGGGTACATGACAACAATGATGAGTTCACGGGTATGAGGGGAGTGTGATGGCAAAACACAGGCACACACAAACACCAAACTGTGAAAGAGAAGCAATTTAAAAGCAGCAGGTAGCCCTACGGAACAACGCTGGACAAAGAAAAGATAATGTAGCAAACTTCTCAGCACGGAGTCTTCTACCACCTGGCTCTGTTTCTCTCTCCACTATTACTGGAGTAATCACTCAGGATGACTTCCATATCCCAGAAAACCCACCGGACAATCCAGTCTTTGGGCTCCTTGACGTTTTCATGCCTGATGGTAATGCCACAGTTCTGTTCTACAATCTCCCTCAAACTAGGCCCCTTTCCTTCTTCCAAAATATTGCTGGAGAACAATACACAATTCTGCTGCCTGGTTTCGTTTTACTTTGTGACTACAGAGTTCAAGTGAGTCCTTAGAACTTTCCTGCGGTCTTACCTACTGTTCCCTAATCAGTTGACTCGCCCATCTGACAAATGCCTCTTTCTTGGTATCTCCTCCCTCTTTGTATGCTCATCACCCTTTCTTCCATATACTCATTATCTTCTTTTTTTAACTGAGAAAACATATGTAATTAGAAGAGGTCTAAGGAATACCAAATTTGCCATTGTTTCTGCATCTGCCTTCCTTCTGATTTCAATGGGTAGACCGGTCCTGACCTTATCTCCTGTAATCCCTCCACTTATGTACAGGACTCCTAATCTACTCAAGCACTTTGCTCCTGCCATTATCCCTCTCTCCCCTTCAGCAATAAATTTACCCTCTCCACTGCTACCTAATCATCTCCACCCTGCATCTGTATTTCATCTCAATTCACCTCGGCATATGTCCCTTTCTATTTAATCATTTTCAGCCCCTGAATTCCATATTTATGTTTGACAGCAAACATTTGACACTCTATTTGTATTTCTTATAGACATTTCATGCTGTCAGAATGGATATTTTGATCTTAACCCTCCCCAAATTGCTTTCCCCTCATTATTTTCTTTCCCAGTAAATGGTACCATCATTTCATATAGCTACAAAAGATAAAAGTCTGGAAGCCTGGCTTCTTTCTTTACTGACTCCAATCCATCCAATGTGGCCACTTTTAACAATTTCTCCAATTACCACTATAGTCTAAGGTACCATCATTTCATGATGGCTATACTTAGAATGGACGGAATTAAGTATTTAGATTATCACCATTATCACCAAAAACATTTTTAATGCCTATTTCATGCAATAAATTAACTTTCTGAATAACAGAAATCTAGTCGGGTAGCGAATATTCACTCGCTTTGTAGTAAGTAGCAGGGTTCTTGCATTATGGTTCTTTACCTTAAGGACTTTCAAAGTAATCACAAAAATTATAATATTCACTAGTAGTTTCTACTCTTCCCTCTACATTATTGACAGTATGCTTAAAGTTTGACCTAAACGATCACATTTATTCTCTACAACCCTCTTTTACAGTAGGGATTTTTATCCCCAATTTAAAATCAATGAATAGAGGCTCAAAAAGAATAACTAACTTGCTGGTTATCCCATGGCTGGTAAGTGTTTCAACAAGCCACGCCCATGCTCAACACCACATCAGAAAACCTCTCCATCTCGCCCGTTCACTTTTTGACACAGGAAGTTCCATGGCAATAGAAGAGACTGATAGAAAGGCAGAGTAACTTGCAGAGACTTTGAGAGTAGAGAGAACATATAGCCTGAAACTCAGAGCATCAATATCTGGTCAGTGAGAAGCCTTTGTGGAGGAAGGGTTAGAGTTCAGCGTTGAAAGAAATATAGTGTGACAAAGAACTGGGCCCCAGTAGAACAGCAAAGCACCCTTGTGATAATGTGAGCACACTGGCAGCTCATGTAGTAGCCACAAGTTAGACCTGGAAAAGAGATGAAGCAAAATCTTCTTGACCTTGAAGGACAAAATCCCAGAGTTTATACATGAGTCTGCAAGCACTATATTAACCAATTTTTCTGTAGTGAACAACCTGGAAATCGTGGGGCCTTGCGAAAGCAAACCTTGACTTTCATGCACACAAGGCTGCTGGTAAGCTGCTAAGCAGGGGTCGGCTGGGTCAGGCTGGACTCCAGGCTTCCAGTTCAGGATCCAGGGTGGTTCACCTGTCATCATTCTGGGGCTCAGCCTGAAGTGCAGTGGCTACGAGGGGCAAGCGTTTCTCAGGCAGATCACAGGCACATAAGACCTCGAGGGGACATGCGTATGCCTCTTAGACTTTGGCTCAGACTTGCTGGCACACTTTCATGTCTGCCCCATTCCATTGCTCAAACAAGTCATGTGGTCAAGTCCATAGTGAGAGGTCCCAGAGAATATAGGGCAAACTGGAGGAGTGGTGAAGTGGGAACAGTAATCCATTCTACCACAGGCAATGCACAGTGTTTAAGGTATCTGAGAAGATGATTAGAAAAAGTAAGAATGACATAAGATGGAGGTGGGACCAGAAGGAGACACTAGATTCCAAGAGATCAGACAGGAAATTACTGCAACAACCATGAAGGAGGTGATAAGATCCTTGGCTAATGCAACTTCAGGAGGAAATAGAAAGAAATTAGAAAAGAAAAATACGGTACAGTACCAAGGAAGAGCTAGGACAACTGGGTGACAGCCAAGGTCTTGGAAAAGAGAAGTGAAGTCAGGATGACTCAAAGGTTCTATTGACAGGAAAGTTGTTGTTGTTATTGTTGTTATTTTTTTTTAATTTTGTTTTTGTCTTTGTTTTTTATTTATTTTTGAGGAACAGAGAGAGAGACAGCGTGAACAGGGGAGGGTCAGAGAGAGAGGGAGACACACACTCCGAAGCAGGCTCCAGGCTCTGAGCTGTCAGCACAGAGCCTGACTCGGGCTCGAACCCACAAACCACAAGACCATGACCTGAGCCGAAGCCGGACGCTTAACTGACTGAGCCACCCAGGTGCCCCTCGTTATTTATTTTTGAGAGAGTGAGAGAACATGCATGCACACAAACAGGGGAGGGGCAGAGAGAGAAGGAGAGAGAGAGAATCCCAAGCAGCTCCAAGCTGTCAGCCCAGAGCCCTATGTGGGGGTTCGATCTCATGATGAGATCACGACCTCAGCCAAAATCAAGAGTCAGGCACTTAACTGACTAAGCCAGCCTGTGCCCCAACAGAAAGTTGAAAAAAAAAAGGGAAATAAAATGCTGAATGTGGAAGAAATATGATGAATTTGGTATCTTGTTTCATAATGAGTTCTGGTGCTTTCTTAGAACTTGCCTCCCCAAATAAAAGGATTAACATAGGAAATGAGAACAGTTTCTCTACTTCCTCCTAAACCCAGGCCACCATGATGTGGTTTCCATTTGGTCATGGCAATAAGTTACTGTGCCTATATCAACTTTACCTCTAGAGATTTCATGTCCCACAGTGGGACATGGTAACTACTCCTGTGTGTTAGTGGGACTCTCTGTGCACACCCTTCACCATGGGCCTCACCACACTGTCTTTAGTGGCCAGTCTTCCATTTCTTTATTGACTTTGTATCCCCAGGGTTTCAGGATGACATTTTGCAGCTTCTAACATAAAGGAAGGTGGGGAGAAGCATGGTGAAACAGCTACCGAGTGATCTAGTATACTTGCCACGTGTAGTAGTAACCACAATAATTTATTGATAAGAATGTAAAACTCTAGCTTTGAGCTTATTTTAATTAATTTATTTTTCAATCCTTTGACAAATAGAGCAAAGTGTCTGGGCTTTCAAAAAAATTCTGAAAATTGAAAATCAAATATTTAATATTTAAATGAAAAACCTGTCAGCTCTAGATACATCACTGCGAAGAATGAAAACAATTTTAAAGACAGTGAAAAGAACCGGCCTCTCAGGTTCCTGATCACCAGGAGAAAGGAGGAGAGACGGTAAAGAGAATGGCAAAGCAACAAGAAAGTCAAGTTTATTTTTAGTGTATCTTTTCTGCAGAAGGAAATGAGGACATTTTTTATAACAAAGGCCATTTTGTAAGAGATTGGATTGTGTCCTTTCTAAGCTATAGAATCACTTGAGAAAAATCAAGTGTTGGAAGTCACCAAGACAGTATAAAACTCAGTGAAGATTTTTGAAATACAATGTGAAAAAAGTAAAGATACATATATTAAAGTTTCTTTGAAGAATCCTCAGAGGAAAACAATTTAAGTCGCCATTACAGATAACATTAATACTCATGTATGCTGATCCGAGAATATCATCTTAAAAAAAGTGTTATCTTAAAAACCGACTACCAGCATAGAGATGTATACATCTTTTTTAAATAGCAGGATATTTTTGAAATATGTTTAGTTTGCATCCTTGCACCAGTCAAATGTAAAACAGCTTACTGTAATTTACATTTGTCTTTCTCAAATTAGTAGTTTTTAATATCTTCCAAAATATTTTTGCTAATGCACGTTTTATAACTTTTCCCCTTCTTCCATATTGTATGTTTAACTGATAGAGAAGAAAAACAATTTGACCCATGCATCAAAGCAGAAGATAAGGGGCGCCTGGGTGGCTCAGTCAGTTAAGCGTCCGGCTTTGGTTCAGGTCATGATCTCATGGCTTGTGGGCTTGAGTCCCGCGTCAGGCTCTGTGCTGACAGCTAGCTCAGAGCCTGGAGCCTGCTTCGGAGTGTGTGTCTCCCTCCCTCTCTGACCCTCCCCTGCTCATGCTGTCTCTCTCTGTCTCTCAAAAATAAATTTAAAAAATTTTAAAAATTAAAAAAAAAAGAAAGCAGAAGATAAGTAAGGCTCCTTCCTTATTTCATATTTTCTTTATCATCCTGAGCCTACATTCTAAGTTATATTGAATGGAAATATGTGTAAAATGTCTTCATTGGAAAATATTGAATTACTAATTAAATAAATATATTTATGCTATTTTAACCAAAAGAGGTGAATAATAAACCTGTCTACTTTTACAATGAATGTGAAACTAACTAGATGGAATTTCCTGCTTAAGTAAAGGTTTGTGGGACACGTAGAAATGAACAATTGAAATGTTGTAAATTTTGTCTCTAAAACACTGCAATCTGAAGACATTCCATTTTCTTATCTTGATCCATGCTTAATAGCACTTGGATTTCTGCCACATGGACCACAGCACTATTTCCATCACTGAAACTGTGGCAAGTCTGTGTGGAACTTACAACTTTTTCCCAGACTCTCATTTTTCTAATTGGCTGCTACTTGGTGACTGGGTGCTTTTTCCAAATTTTAAGAGCTTGGATGGATGGCCAAGGATGGAAAACCTAAGGAAAAAAATCCATACACAATTCTGATCCCACAGCCATACCCCCATGATTTAGAATATTCCTTCAGCAATTAAAAAAGTGTAATTTATTACTTTTTTCTTTTCATGTTGTATAAATATATTTCATTTATTCAAGCACAAATAAATAACTCAAACAACCTCAAGTATAGAGCAAATGTATAAAATATTAAGGGTACTATACTCATGCGTCTTTGTTTGATTTGTCAAGGTTAGGATCAATTGATTTAAACCAATCTTTCAGAGCTTTGTGGGACAAAGTCCCAGTGTTCATATACTCTTAATAATGCTTTTCTTCATGATTGATGAAGAATTATAAAGTCCTCTGTGACCATGGTACACTTCTTTGCTTTTAAAGTAAACTATCCTTTCTTTTCTAACTAGCTTGAATGCATTATTTCTTTTGAAGAAAAACCTACATTATGGAACAAAACCTTTTTTTGGAAAGTACGGTGGTATAGTTCAAACCTGAAGACGGAATCTGACCAACCTGAATGCAAATCCTGATTCTGCCTACAACTTATGGGTACTTCAAAAAGAAAGTACATCTGCCTGAACTTCAGTTTCTTTATTTGTAAAATTGGGATGGTAACACCACTCGAAAGTTTACTACTGGCCTTAATGACTATCTAAAGTCCTGTCCATATTGTATGTTCCCAATGATACTGTGTACTCTCTTCTTCTTTGTATAAAATTTCTACAAACACATATATAATTTAAATACTTCACTCTTAATAAAAATACTTTATCTCTCAAGCTAGTGCCAAACATCAGTCCAAGTCTCCCTAGAGTGAAAATAGTAGACAAACATTTGTGATATGGGAAATTTTCTGAAATGCTATATTTCAGTTTTCTTATCTCTGAAATGAAGATTAAAAATAGTACCTTCACTCATAAGGCTGTGTGAAGATTAAATATGAAAATGAATACAAAACTCTGGCACATTTGAAATTGACTTTTTTTGTTACTGTTACCATCATCATCTTCATGATTTGTTAGAATCCAGGCCCTTCCTGTTTAGGAAAATTTATCAAAACTCTGAACTTTTCTTTTCTTTCTTTTTTTAATTTAAATTTTAGTTAGTTAACATACAGTTGATTTCTGCTGAGTAAACTTCCCTTTTCTTACCTCCATACAGAAGAAATAATCAAATCCCAGGTCTATACAGCACTTAACAAGACACCCAATAAAGAATAAGCACTCAAATATTAGTTACATTATTGTAAAATTCGACAGGTGGATTTAATGTCTACATTTACACTCACCACGAAATATGTTACAGAAAAGAGTTTTATGTTGACTTGGGCTTGTCTTGCATTTAAATTGCTTATATGTTTCCTGAAACTCTTCTTCATGAGTTCTTCCTTGAAAAAGACTCCTCCTTTATTATTCTCTATCTTAATTTGGAGGGTTTCCTATTAAGCCATGTTGGGCAATTCTCTCCCAACCGACAGTCTCAAGTGCTTGAATCCGCAACTGCAGTATCTCTACCACATTCCCACCTCCAAAATCACCCCCAGGCACCACACCAAACCCTGTGACAGCATTACTTTCTGATAGATTCTCATTGTGCTGTTTTCTGGGTGGAAGAAACGTCTCTTTTCAGAAACCTATTCCTAGGGATTCCCTACATTACTCAGTTTAGCCACTTCTTAACGAACCTGAGCAGTTTAGGTCTTTCAAGGCATTTGTCCGTTTCAACTGTGATCGAATTTATTGGTATAGAATATTTCGTAGTATTCCCATGGTATCCTTTTATTATCTCTAAAAACTGTAGGGATGGTCCTTTTCTCATTCTCAATGTTTATAATTTGTGTCTTTCTCTTTTTTTCCCTCCTTGATCAGTCTGGCTAGAAATTTATCTTTTATAGATATTCTTGGGTAAGCCTCCTTGAATGTCTTTGGTTTTTTTCTGTTGTTTTTCTGTTTTCTATTCCATTGACTGTGGATGTCATTTTTATTATTTCTTTGTTCTATTTACTGGGTTTAATTTATTTTTCTTTTTCTAGGTGAATGAGGTGGAAGGAATCTTAAATCAATGTTTTGAGATCTTTACTTCTCTAATATAGGCATTTAAGGTGATAAATCTTCCCAAAAATATTTTTATATTTTTTATATTAAAATAAATTTATTCTGTTTTTATTCTCATTCAAATAAAAATATTTTTCATATACATTTTGATATTACCCTTCAATAAGTATATTGTGTGGAACTATATTATCTTGGGTCCATATATTTGGGAAAGTTCCAGAGATATTTCTGCTGTATTTGTGAATTTATCTATTTCTGTTTATGTTTCTATTAGTTTTTGCTTCTATATATTTTTTTAATTTTTAAATTTAAAAATTATTATTTTCATTTTCAAGAGAGAAAGACAGACAGAGCATGAGCAGGGGAGGGGCAGAGAGAAAGGGAGACACAACAGCCAAAACAGAATCCAAAACAGCCACAGGCTCTGAGCTATCAGCATAGAGCCTGACATGGGGCTCCAACTCATGAACTGTGAGATCATGACCTGAACCAAAGTCAGATGCTTCACCAACTGAGCCATCCAGGTGCCTTATGCTCCTATATGTTTAATTGCTGTTATTCCATACATAAATGACACATTTTTCCTTAGGATACAAACTTCTTTACCCTCACTAACATCTTTTGCTTTGAAATCCACTGTCTGATAAATGTAGTCATTCCATTATTCTATTAGTTAATTTTAGCACCTCACATCTTTTCCATGCTTTTACTTTTAAGCTATTTGTGAATTTATTATTAATGTGTATTTCTTGTAGAGAGTGTAACATTAAGTCTTACTTTTTTTTAATCTAACAACTCTTTCTTGTATTGGGAGAATTTAAACTATTTGCATTAGTACGGTTAGTGGTATGGTTAATTTATCATTTTGCTCTTTGTTTTCTATTTTTCCCATCTATTTTTTGTTTCTCATTTCTTCTTTTTTTGTGCTTTCTTTTGAGATTAATATGTAATTAATTACACATACTGCATTAATAATATATGTAATGTATAATAATAATATATACTACATATTATTAATACTACACATACCAATAATATATACATACATAAATATGATTATGTTGTAGCTAGATATAGTGATTTATAAGAATACATATATCTTCACAGTCACATGATTACCCACAAGAGGAAACAACTGATACACCTACAGCCATTCTCTACTCGTACAACTATTCTGTTTTTCACTTTCAGTACAGTAGTCAGTTTCATAGATTATTCAACACTTCATTAGAAAGCAAACTCTGCATTATATAATTTTCCCCTACTGTATGTTAAAGGTAAATGCTGTGAGCACATTCAAGATAGGCGAGGGTAAGCTCTAATGTTTGGTGGGTTAGGTATATTAAACAGTGTTTTTAATGTGTGGTGGGTTTTCATGCTGCAGCCCCATCATGAGTGAAGGAAGATCTATGGAATAATATCCAACCACGTATCTGGGCACCATGGCCTAGTCAAGCTTACACATAAAGTTAAACATGGCAGACTCTATTTTAATTCTTTTGCTGGCTAATTAGTAACATGTATTTCTTTTTATTTTAGTGATTGCTTTAGGATTCACAATAAGCCTCTTTAACTTTGTGAGACTCTCCCTTCAAGTCACATTGTATCATTTCACTTACAGTACTAGACCTTTTTAATAATATACTTCCGCAACTCTCCTAATCTCGAGAGATTTTGATGTTCTTCCAAACTCTTTTCCATTTTACTTTTACATATGTTCTGCACCCATATATTGTCATTGCTTGTTTAACTAATCGGTTAACTTTAAAGATTATTTTAATATTTTAAATATTTATTATTTATTTTTGAGAGAGAGAGAGAGAAAGAGAGAGAAGAGAGAGAAAGCATGAGTGGGAGAGGGTGGAAAGAGGAGGAGACACAGAATCCCAAGCAGGCTCCAGGCTCTGAACTGTCAACACAGAGTCTGATGCAGAGCGGAAATCCATTAACTGCAAGACCAGTTCAACTGACTGAGCCACCCACGCTCTGCTAAAGAGTTTTAAATGATAAGCAAATAACCTCAGGCAATTACCATTTTTAATGCTCTCTGTTCCTTTCTGTTGATCTGTATTGACATCTGATATTATCTTATTTCTGACATGAGAGTTCTTCAGAATTTCTATAGTGTTGGTGTTCCAGTGATAAATTCTTTCATTATTTTACCTTCATTTTTAGAAAGGATTTTTGCTGGGGATAGAATTCTAGGTTGACAGTTTGGGTATTTTTCTTTTTCCTTTCAATACTTTAATGTTGTTTCTTCAGTATCTTTTAACTTTCATTGTGTCCAACAAATCTGCTCTCATTTTTATCTTTTATATGGAATGCAGTTTTTGTCTGCCTGCTTGTAAGATTTCTCTTTATTATTTTTTTTGAACATTTTTTCTTTGATGTAACTTTGTGTAATTTTCTTAATTTCTTGTGCTTAATAATTCATTCGTCTTTCCCAAGGGTGGGTTTATAGATTTCCTCAAGTTTGGAAATTTTTGACATTGTTTTTTCAAAATATCTTGCCACCCTCCTGTGGGGACTCTAGTTACACATATATTAGCATGCTCAACGGTATCCAACACATCACTGATGCTCTGTTCATTTTCTCAATTTTCCTTTCTCTCTGTGCTTCATTTTGCAAATCCTTTTCAAAGTCTTCAACTTGGTTAATTTATTTATTCTTCAGTGTCTAATTGGACCTTAATAGTAATCAGCTCATTTCCATCTCATACATTGTAGTTTCCTTCTCTGGAGGTTTAATATCTAGCTTTATAAATACCATCCATGTTTCTAATTAATTATTTCAACTGTTTTAATGTCCTCACCTGCAAATTCTAACATCTAGGTTAGTCCTGAATCAGTTTTAGTTGATTGACCTTTCATTGTGGTGGTGGTTTTTTTTTTTTTTTTTCCTGTTTCTCTTCATGCCTGGTAATCTTTGATTGAATGACGAAATTTGTGAATTATGCCTTGTTGGATCCTGAATATTTTTTGTATACCTGTAAGTGTCCTTGATCTTTGTGTTGAGACACCTGTTAAGTTACTTAAACAACTTGATCCTATGAAGTCTTAATATTAAGATTTGTTGGGTAGGAATAAACATGTTAGTTTGGGATAATATTCTCCACCAGTGTGGTAAGAGCCTTCTGAATGTTCTTCTTAATACCTCATAAATCAGAAGATTTTTCTGCTTTGGATAGAAAATCACATCTCAATTTCTTAAATTTGTATTCACTTGTTTTTCATTATATTTTACCTCATTCTTTTGAAAACTGAGTGACAAACTCAAATCTATTGATATAAGACAAAGCTGTCAACATAATATATGAAGGTCCTCACAAGATCATCATCTGAAAAGAGGGTCTGTATTACAGTGTGGGAATGGATAAGAACCCTTTCTAGAAAAGCCAGATCAGAGCAGCACATTTTTACGTAGTAAATCATGAATCTTCAGCATGAATTTTTATACTCATCACTTTGGTTGTCTGAAGATAATTAATTCACTAAGTTTCCTTAGAAAAGGATCTTGAGAAAAATACTCCCAGATATCCTAGATATAAAATTTATAGGTCATACTTTCTTTTCTTGATCATTGTAAGGCACTGCTGTTGAAAATCCATGACAATTTGATTTTTTATTTCCCTAAGTCACTTGGTGTGTTTTTTCCTGACTCTCAATAATTCCACTAGCCTATGTCTTAGCGATCCTCATTATATTAGCTAGCTCTCCTTAGCACTTAAAGCAACAAACAATTATTGTCTCACAGTTTTTAGGAGCCAGTAACCCCAATCCCATGCGATGAATTCCTCAGACTCAGGAACATTTATAAGGCTGCAACTTAGGTGTTTCTGGGGCTGCAGTCACCCCAGTCTTTGACTAGGGAGAATCCACTTGCCAGCTACTCATACAGCTGTGGACTTCTGAAGACCCCAAATCCAGCCTTTCACATGGTTATTGGAGGTCTCAGTTCATCACTGGCTCCTGGCTGGAGACATTGGTTCTTGAAGGAATAGGCCTCTACACAGAACCATGTATAATACGACTGCTTGCTTCCACCACAGAAAGGTTGAGGTATGGAGAAAGAGAGATAGAGAGAGAAAGAAAGAGAGACAGAGATAGAAAGAACAAGATAGAAGCCACATTCTTCTTATTACTACTCTTGGGGAGCTGTATTCTACCCATCGGAAGTGACTCACTGGATACAGCCCACACTCAGGAGATGAACTCACCAGCACATGAACACTAGGAAATGGGAATCACCGGGAGATGTTTTAGAAGCTGTTTATTGGAACCATTGTGTTGGTTTTTCTAGGAAACATGGGAAGTTCTTTTGATAATTGGCTTCAAGTCATCTTCTACTTCAAGAAATTTCTTATTACAGTTTTGAGAATGTAAAAGATTTTTTTCTGTACAATTGCTTGATTTTCTTATTTTGTTTCCTGTGATGGAAATTTATACTCTCATATAAAGAAAATGGAAAGTCATGAACAGAGATGGAAAAGTACCTTAACTGCTCAGTGGTGAGTAGTTGCTGTTCCAACTTCAAAAAGAGAGATTTTGTTATAACACAGGATTGATTTTATTTATTGGCCTTTGCACAATATATGGGGATAGCTGTTTTAAAAGAGTCTGATGGGTATGGATGCTGAAGTTTCTGATCAAGTATTATGAGAAGTACTTTACTTTTAATGTGGCAATTAAATAATCTGAGCCAAAGGCAGCCATAATATTCTTCAGTCATATTTTGATATTGGATGATAAAGATGAAGATACTTGTGATAAATAATAATGTCAAAAAATAAGTTAAATGCCTACTTTTCTCATGATTTTCAAACATATTATACCTTTGAGGAGGCTGAATGTTCAGTTTCTTTACATTAAGTAAAATTTAGTGAGAATACTTAGACATTTAAATAAATAGCTTGAAATGATGTGAGTATTCTTTTTCTATGTACTTTACCACCAAAACCACTTTAATAACAGAAGACAAAAATTTATTTTCCATCTTTTCTCTGGGGTGATATAGATTCATATCTAAAAACTATTGTATGACATTAAAGAACAACCGTAATAAAGTTATATAAATGTGATTATCTTTCATCCAGAAAATATAGCTCTTAGTACTTTCAAATTTGTGTTAGGAATAGCAATTATTGAGCTAGAAAGTCAAGTTGATTCTAGAGTCTTCTGCTTAAGAAGTGAGTGTCCTGAGCACTAGATCCCAAGGCACAAACGATCTACATATGAAACACTAATATGAAGTGGGAGTCTCACATTCTTCCAACTTCAACTCTACATCTGCCCTTTTAACACGCAAACAAACAACCATCTACTTGGATTTGGTGCTTTAAGTTTTCAGATTTTCCTTGACACAATGTCAACCTCAGTTCATTTGCGTGTTTAGAAAACAACAAGTGTTTGATGCATATGCATTTCTGGAGAATGTCTAATCATTAGATTTGCAGCTTTAGAGCTCTAGTAGTATATTAATTACCCCACTCCCACCCTGATATTTTTGGTAGACATTTTATAAACATGCTCTACAGTTAAGCAATTTTGAACAAGTTGCCCTTTCTGTTTGGTATTTGATAACTAGTGTATTTCTAGACAATTGCAAACTCGCACTCTAATTTTTGGTATAGAATTTAATTTCTCTCTAACAGCAAATTCTACCTGGCTCTTTGTTTAATATTCAGGATTTTATACAATGGTTTCTAATTTTATAACTGGACTCTGTCCACAAATAACAAAACTATATTCCATAAATTCACAAATTTCTTCCTAGACCTATTGCAAATCTCTAATAAAAATAGACCTTTTAATTGCAACCTAATTTCTAAACTTAGCTTGCTACTGCACTGCTATGGTGTATGTGTAATACAAGAGTTTAGTAGTTTATGTAGACTTCATGCACGAAGAGATTTTTATGCTCTAAATCCAGTGAATTATGACAAATTCACCTTTGCTATTTATAGGAGACTAAATGCTTTATGCTTAGCCAGTTAGCTGGTATCTTTCCGCACCCCCAAGTGCTTAGTGCACTGTAGTAATTGTTAAGGTTGCACTAAAATAATTCTAGTTTTTACCAATCATAAAGGAAATCTGATATATGTGCTGGGTACACTCAAATTTTGTTAGAGTGTATTGGAGTAGTTCAGATATGAGACAGCGCTAGCTTGCACGAGGACACTTGCTATGTCAGCTTTCCTGACACTGTCTGTGTGAGGAATGAGGGAACTTTGCACCGCGGTCTGAAGAGTTGGTGGTGAGATCGTCAGTTAGGAGATCGTTAAGCAGCCTATTGGCCAGGTGGCATGGTATTCTGAGTGAGACGTTGGCCACAGCTAAGTAAAACTGGGAGTCAGCTATAGTCCCTTGGTAATGAAAGCACTGTCAGGAAGAGTTCCCGAGAGGAGTGCAAGTAGGAAAAGAACCAATGATAGCCAAGGCCTTCCCTGAAAATTTGAAGATTTCAGAGTTAACCTGGAGGAAAAAGAAAATCAGAAAATACGCAGTTCTTAAGAAACCCAAACTTTCTCTAGAGTATAAAAACATTTATATTTATATAAAAAATCCAGCTTCAAAAATTGAATGTGTCTATGTTTAGCAAGAGATTTATAGGAACATGAATGCTGGCCACACTTTAAAATGTTCAATCAAATGCAGAACTTTATTGTAGTTGCTATTTTATTCTATGCTTGAGTCTTTAAAAGAAGCAAAATGTGTTAGAAAATTTTCATGTTGTTTGAGGAAATAATATCTGTATTATGATTATAAGCAACAAAATCCTTTCCTTCTATTATGATAGACAATCTACATGAAAATAAGAGTCCAATTTGGGTAGAATGTCTTATCTACATCTTAATTCAATGATTCCATACTATTATTATTCCTGTACCCTTAGAACACAGACAAAAACTGAATAAGGACTGGATAGTCCTTTATTCTAAAAGATTCCTTCAAAACATGATGGAGGCTTTTAAAATTAAGTGTATGATTACCTACATTGTACCTTTCTGGCTGTACTTGTGGAAATTAGATGACACTTTTGACAAAAGCCAAACTGAAATGAAGGTGTGCTTTTTTAAAGGGTTTGAACAGACTGTGTTTAAGACTCTAAAATAAAGCTTGGGAATATTTCAGATAGAATCAGTATATTGATCCAAACAAGAAGTGTGTGTGTGTGTGTGTGTTGACACAAATATGTGAAACAATTTTGAGCAAGACAATCTACTTTAGAGTACAAAACTATGATTCTAATAAACTCTGAATCTATTACCAAATAACTATTTTCTTAGGTGTACTGACTTCTAGATCAAAGAAGTACTATTTATTAGACACACATCATACTCCAGGCACTGTCAAGCTATATTTTATCTGTATTATCTCATTTTGTGTTTACAACAACTTTGTGAGATCACCATGTGTCTGGTGATAAGAATCACATTTTTAGAAGAGTTATTGTAGAAATGTGCTTGTCAGCCTCTATCTCCCCTTATTCCCACACTTCTCCAGGTGAGAACCTAGATTCCCATTTCTGCTAGTCAGTTCTGTCACTACTAGGATCACTGGCCTATTTCTGGGACTGAATTCAGGTCTTGCCCAATGGAATTCTTCATTAGTCTAATCTTGCATCTTCAAAATCTATCACCTGGGCTCATTCTTCACAATCAAAAATGGCATAACCATTACCATATTTGCACATTTAAGTCATCCTCAGTTTCCTCAGTTCTGAGAGATGGGCAGGACTCCAAATTTTACCCATGGTGCTTCCTCTCAGATTCTGCTTATGACTCTCATGTTCCTGATGCACCTGCTACAGCCCTTTCCAACTCCCTCCTGTCCTCCATTCTGTGTATCAACAACAGGTCAAGGGCCATTGGTCAATTTTGCCAGTCTTCCAATATATTAAATACCTTAATATCCTCTGCTCAATTGCACAGGTGCTAGGTAAGAGCAGGCAATCAGTAAATATGAGTTCAACCTTGACCCTGCTACTTAGCTGTATGATCAAGAGTAAGTTCTTTAACTTCCCAGTTTGGGTTTGTTCAATCATAACTGGGGATGATAGAATTTCTAAAGCAAAATAAGACTAAATGAGAAGACGAGTAGATGGCTTAGCACACCATCTAACATAGATAATAAAAAATATTTCTTTTTATTATTATATCATTGAGCTGAACTTCCCTCGTTTACTTTTGTATTCCTCTTGGACCCTTAATTCTAAGTACTTTGAATACCCAGAGATCCTTGATCCACCATCTTTACTCATTATTTGCCCAAGAATGAGCAAATTTTTCTTAGTGAAGTCCCGGGAAGAAACATGCTTGACATTATAGCTCATTGACTGTGACTCGTCACTTGTCAGCTCATTTCTCAGCTGTTGGGCACCTTCCCATCCATTGGGTGGATTCCTTGGTCATCCTGGGCCACTTCCTATACTCCCTTTAAATCTACTCTACATTCTGGGAGCTGTATCCCAGAATGCTCTTCCTGATGGAGACTTCCCTGGATCCCCACTATTACTCTGACTTTATTTCCAACTCAGCGCCTTCTTTTGCAACTGTTCCTGCAGCTTCTACATGGGCCAGTCCTCCTGAGCTAAGCTACATTCTTTCTTGTCAGGCTGGGTCTTTTCCAGCTTGCTGATTGGCTTGTACTGCCCAGCAATGAACTCTTAACTCTGTGCCGGGAGCTAGTGTTGACGGTGACAGAACACACACAAAAACAAGGGTGGAAATCCACAGAGACAGATTGTTTAGCTGCTGCATTAATGAAAACAAATCACCCAGTTTGGCAGAGAGCCATCTTTTAAACTGAGAGAACATGTTTTCTACTCTAATGCATTTGAATTCATTTTTTTCCATGTATATATTATGGCTTTTAATATATTCTTTGGGAAACACATAGATAACTTTCTTTTACCTGGAACCAGTGTGTTCCACTAAATAGCCATGCACTGAATTTGCAACCAAAGAGAAGTTCTGAGAAATTAAAGTACAAGCTAACTGTTGAAGAACGTGAATGCATGAAATGGAAAGAATGCACTTCTAAATAAGGTCAACACAATTTCAGTGTTATTTAAAATAAACTGAGGTTTTAGTAGTTGTTGTTGTTTTCTCCATACATTAACTGAAATTCTTCTGGACTCATTAGCCATGTTAACTGTGATCTTCTTAATAAAAACTACATAAATCAATTTATCATAACATCTCATACTTGTTTTGAACCGATTACAAATAACAAACCTATTAAAAATCAAAAAGTGCTACTGACAGCAATAATTCTTCTGAATGATTTTCCCACCTTAATAAATTCACCTTCCATTATTGATGTACTTCAAATAAACACGTTACGTTTTTTAGTTAATCGGTGAGAAGTTAAGAAACTCAATTTAAAAGAAGACCTAAAATATCCATATGCCACGGCAAGGAATTTCAATCCTAGCATGTGTGCTTTAAAAAAATTTGCAGCCATGCCGTGAAAATCTCCTAGTAAGTTGCAAACTAGCACAATTCACACTTCACCAAAAATATTTCTCCTGAGGTATAGTATCCTTAAGGAAAGGATTATTTTTCTTTCTATCACCATATTGTTCATCTTTCAACTTTCAATATCTACTTAGAATCTAATGCTTTTGATTTAATCATTCCACATTGTCTAGAAGAATTTACTTTCGTGGAATTGAGCACTTGGTCATGTTCAGACCCCCTAAGTCAAGTGTAACTTTTTGTTAAAAGAGGATGATTAACCAGTATCCATTTAAATAGATTCACACACAGACACAGACACACACACACACACACACACACACACAACAAATTTCACTATTTTCACAGAAAAACAAATTTCACAGAAAAGTAGAGTCTGTCTCCTTAAGAGGCAAGTAGAAGAGGGTTAGGAACTCCAGAAAGGGTCCTGTGCCTCAGGTAAAAAGCAAAAAACCTGAAGGAAATGATTTTCATCTGAATGTATGGATGTTGACAAAATAAATCTTTCAGCCCTCTAGAACTCAGCCAAATTGGAAGCTAATTTACTGCTGGCTGATGTCAGAAGCAATCTCACTAGTTCCCTGCAGAAGCCACACAAAGACCATTATTCGGAAGTGAACCACCTTGATAAGAAGTCATCCTCCCAAAATAATTAGGAAATACAATGACCAGAACCAGAGCTGAAGTTTTAATAATAAAAGACAGTATATTCTCTTTATAACTTCCATGAAAGAGGAGTAAAATATAACCCAAGAGGTCAGATGATTCCAAACCGGTGTCACATCAAAGCAGCTAAAAATAGCAAATTGTTTTTGTATGCTGAAAAAAAGTGATGATGTCTTCAAAATACAGTTTATAGAGGTCCCAAATGGAATCCCATTTTTGATTTGCTAATTCAATCAGTAGTTACTACACAGGACATTACCAAATAATTTTTTTCTAGAATATTGATAGACTGTTACGGTTTGGGTTTGGTAAAGATCTCCAAGTCAGGACAATATTCTCTGTGTCTTGAATTTCTGGTTCTCAGAAAAGTTACAGTAATATTTTCTGAGTTTTGGGAGGTGCTGTGAGTCCACTACTCACTTCTCCGTGACAGGAATCAAATATCGTGTATTCATTATGCCTATGCTTAATTCAGAGCATTTCTTTTGGCTGCAAAATCCAGAATATTTTCCTAAATGTTTTCATGTTAGGACTTTTATCTATTTTGTTCTCTTGTGGTTCACAGACCCTGAAGTTGAAAAAACCCAGGAACTGCACTCAAAATTTAAGAAGACTGCTTTTTAAGCTGACACTCCATATGGAACTTTTACATGGATTTGCTCATTTTATAATCACTGAGAGAATTCTGGTCTTAATTTTGATCCTCATTCTTCCCAGACACTCAGAAGTCACTGAGTTTTTACCTACTTTTTATGTTATGACAATAGGTGCCATGCTGACTTTTAAACTGTTTGCATCAATGATCTTTCTTGTTAAGAACCCATTTAGAATTTTAATATCTCGCAGGATGAATTAATTTTATGACCCAATTCAAAAGATACAACGCGATATAAAGAAAATGTTTCTTAAAAGTAATCTTATAATTCAGACAACTGGGTTGAAATCCTTGGTCTTTAACTTTCTTGGAGTATAATCCTGGGTAACGAGTATGAGAGCACATAGTTTGTTTAAAGCACTCTTTTAGTATTCTTAAAATCCTTAACTCATTCTACATTAAGCTCAAGTTTTTTAAAGTAGTGCTGTGGTTTTGGAGGACTTGACTCCTCCAAGTCACTCCCAGACCTGAATTCACTCACGATACCGTATCTACCTTTATATATTGTTTCTTTGTATACTGTCTCTCTGAGGAACAAATAAAAAGATTGGTTAAATAGCTAGATTTCCAGCATAAAAAAGGTATTTATCGCAATGCAGCTCTCTTGAACATAAATTACATTTGGACAGCCCTCAATATCTGCTGTATATTAGACATGAAATGGGGCTCGCCCCAAGAAGCAAGACTAAAAGAAATCCTTTCAAATTTTCACTTGATACACCAGAAATCTGGCCCATCCGTAGGTAGCTAGGGAATCGCTCAGCAGAGCAAACTGGCATGTAGCCAGGAAGCATGGAATGATTCTCTTTGATCTGGGGATTTTGCCAGAACTGTGAGCCTGACAGTTCAAGTTGTTCATTGGACAATAGTTATTGATGGCCATCAAAGAATCATCAGTACTTATTCACATAAGAAGGCCCATACTGTGCTGCTTTTTAAACTCACATCCATAGATCACAGTCAGAGCGATCTTCAGAAAAGCAGCTCGTGAGACAGTGAAACCATCAATTATTAGGTAAAAAATGGAAGTATCAACATAGCCATGATTTGCTCATTTTATAATTATTGACAGAACTACCTGGGTTATTATGTTTCGATATGGATACTTTAATTTGCTTTGGAAATTTCCAGTTTGGGAAATCCTGACGAGGGTTGATACTGGGAGTCAACTAGACAGATAGTAATTATGCAAAGATAATTGTGGGGATGGCATGATCCCAGCTACCGCACGGAGGGTCCCGAGTGGTTCCAGTCTCAGGAAAAGGACTAAGAAGGAATGCCAGTTACTTAAAGTGAAACAAATCACTTCTAAAATTAATTATTTAAAAGGGCCATTTTATTATGTTGGTGGATATCGTGGGTAAGGATCAAACAAGGCAAAGTGAGGATGACTTGTCGGTGCTTCATGATGAGAGAGGACCCACCTTGGAAGCCCAGTTCTAGGTGTGGCTTGATGGCTGGGGGTGAGAATATTCTAGGGCACCTTCACTCGCATATCATATGGGTGAGGCTGGTGTCGGCTGGAAGCTTAGCTGACACCGCCAACTGGAACCCTGTCTTGTGGCTATTTGGCCTGGGGGTCCTCACAGCATGCTGACTTCGGGGTATTCAGACTCCTTACTTATTTGGCAGCCCGGCAGGCCAGCATCCCTAAGATGAGCGTCGCAGAGAACAATGGGGAAACTGTGTGCCACCGTTTCTGACAGCTTCAAATGTCACGCGGCATCACCTCCGCTGAGCTCTGTTGTCTCAGGGTCACAAGCGTGCCAAGATTGAAGGGGAAGGGACACAAATGCTGCCTCGCTGTGATAAGAGTGCCAGAAAGTATGTATTCAGTTTACTGAAGCCACCATAGACCCCAACCAGGGCCCAAGGCTGGGACACTACCAAGGATTTCAGGGCAGAGCCCAACCTTCGTTAGCAAAAGCAAAGCAGAAAATAAAAAAGAAACCTCTGCTCTGAGAATGACAATGTCAAAAGAATAAGAAGACACGTCACAGACGGGGAGGAAATATTGGCAAAAACACATCTCATAGAGAACTCTGTTCCAAAATATACAAAGAACTCCTGAAATTTAATTAACTTAAAAAGTTAATTAACTCAAACCTGATTAAGAATGGGCCAGGGACCTGAACAAACACCTCACAAAAGATGATACACAGTCGGGGGGCTCCTGGGTGGCTCAGTCGGTTGGGCATCCAACTTCTGCTCAGGTCATGATCTCAGTCTGAGTTTGAGCCCCGTGTCAGGCACTGTGCTGACAGCTCAGACCCTGGAGCCTGCTTCCAATTCTGTATTTCCCTCTTCTCCACTCATTCTCTGTCTATCTCTCTCTCTCTTTTTCTCAAAAAGTAAATAAATGTTTAAAAAAATTAACGAAGATACCCAGTGGCAAATAATCACACAAAAAGATGCTGCACATCATAGTCATGAGGGAAGTGCAAATTAAGGCAACTGTGAGACACCACTACACACTTTTAGAATGGACAAATCTAGAACACTGACAACACCAAATGCTGACAAGGATGTGGAGTAATAGAAACATTTGTTCATCGCGGGTGAAAATGCAAAACGGTACAGCCACTTTGGAAGGCAGTTTGACAGCTTCTTACAAAGCAAAACATATCCTTACCATATGATCTAGCAATTATGCTCCTTGGTATTTACCCAGGGAAGTTGAAAACTTACATCCACACAAAAACCTGCACATGGATGTTTATAGCTTCGCAAGTGCCAGAGCTTGGATGTAACCAAGATGTCCTTGGGTAGATGGATGAGTAAACAAACTGTAGTACATCCAGACAATGGAATATTATTCGGCACTAAAAAGAAATGGACTGTCAAGCTGTGAAAAGACAGGGAGGAAATTCAAGTGCATAATACTAGTGAAAGAGGTGAATCTGAAATGGCTATATACTGTAAGATTCTAACTACATAACCTTCTGCAAAAAGCAAAATTATGGACATAGGAAAAGGAGCAGTGGTTGCCAGGGATTGCTGGGGGTTTCTAGGGAGGGAGAGATGAGTAAATGGGGTGCAGGGATTTTTTTTAGGACAGTGAAACTACTCTGTAAGATATTATAATGGCAGACACATGTCACTGTACATTTGTCCCAACCCATAGGATGTACACCACCAAGGGTGATCCTAAGGTAAACTGTGGACTTTGGGTGACTGTGAGATGCCAGTGCAGCTTTATCAACTATAACCAATGTATGACAAGGAGAAACAAAATCCCAGTTTACATATTTAATCGACAAATACTGATAAAGTAAATACTATGTTTTTTTTTAATGTTTATTTATTTTTGAGAGAGAGATAGAGTACCAGCAGGGGAGGGACAGAGAGATGAAGACACAGAACCCGAAGCAGGTTCCAGGCTCCAGGCTGTCAGCATATAGCTCGTCGTGGGGCTTGAACTCAAGAACAGTGAGATCATGACTTGAGTGGATGTCGGACATTTAACTGACTGAGCCTCCCAGGTGCCCCTACTCTTTTTCTGATAAATGTGAGAAACAGAAACAACAAGGTATCTGTTTTCAGGAATCTCACACTTTAATAAGACATACAGTAAACAAAAATTCAGGTATGTAAGATGATTAAGTTTTGTGATTAGTGAGAAGGTAGACCCGGTTGGATACTTTCAGGATTTATACTAAGTAGACAGACAAGTTTTACTTCCAGGCAAGTCAGGAGAAGGAACACTAGAATATGCTCTAATCTAAAACAAACAAAACAGACCAGATAAATAAAACAACGGTTTTCAAGTTGCTGGGTATCAGTTAACAAAGGCGAGAGGTATCTGAGAGACAGGAAGTAAAAACAATGTGAGCCCTATGATTGTATCTGCTTATTATCTTGAGGCATCTTTCAGGCTGTAGTACTTGTGGAGGGAAGTGAAATAAAGCTTCAGCAGACTGTCTGGGTTGGGGGTAAGGAGGAGATCGATGTAAATAGACTTCATATGATAAAGTTCTAGAGAGTAGAGATCTGCACTGAGCATTCATTCAAGGCTAAATATGCTGTCTGTTGCAACCAGCGAGTCTGGAGAAAACCTTCATTTTTCATAAAGAATTCTGCAGAGAACTCACAAATCTCTTGAACCAGTAGTGAAAAATAATTAGCCTCCTCCAAAGTGCTGCTTGGGCCCATCCTAACAAGTCCTAGAATCAATAACTAAAACTACCAACATATTTCCAAGTAATTTGCTTGTGTTCCAGAACAATGTTCAATCTCTGTTTAAAAGGATACAATATCAGGGCCCCTGGGGACTCAGTTGGTTAGGCATCAGACTTCTCTTTGGGTCATGATATGGCAGTTTGTGAGTTCAAGCCCCATGTCGGGCTCTGTGCTGACAGCTCAGAGCCTGAAGCCTGCTTTGGACTCTCTGTCTCCCTCTCTCTGCTCCCGCCCCCACCCTCCACTGCTCATACTCTGTCTCTCTCAAAAATAAATAAGCATTTAAAAATTAAAATTAAAAGGAGACAATATCTAGTGCCCAACAAGATAAAATTTATAAATTTTGTTATTTGATCAAAGATTATGAGTCATTAAAAAAAAACAAGAAAATGCAACCTACAATAAATAGGAAAAATTCAATTGATCAAAATGAATTCAGAACAGGCATAGATGTTAACTGGCAGGCAAGAACATTACAACAATTATTTTTATTGTATTTTATCTGTTCAAGAGTTAAGTAGAAACATAGGAGATTTTTCAAAGGTGGACATTGTATTTTCAGATGTGAAAACTATAATGTGTAAGATTCAAAATACATTGGGTAAGATTAAGGCACAAAGACACATGGCAGAATAAGACATTATTGAACTTGAAGAGATAGTTTTAGGACATTTCAAAATGAAACTCAGACAGAAATGAGAATTAAACTAAATGGAAAGAGAATCAGCAAGCTATCCAACATGTCCAGGGATCACAATATATGTGCAATTGGTGCCCATATAGGAAAGACTAGAGGAAAAAAACCTGAAGAAATAATGGCCAAGCTTTTCAAAATTTGATAAAAAATTATAACTCATTGGTCCAAGAAACATAAAATACTCCAAACACACACACAAAAATGAGTTACCCCATGATGCTTTATAATCAAAATGCTCAAAAGCACTAATAAAAAGAGAAAAGAAAATCTTAAAAGCAGACAGAGAAAAAACAGATACTACTTATTAAGGAACACATAAATTACAACAGATTCCCCATTGGAAACAATAAAAGCAAGAAGACAGTATAGCGAAGTGTTTAAAATACTAGAAGAAAATAAATGTTTTTTAAGTTTATTCACTTATTTTGAGATAAAGAGAAAGAGGGAGAGAGAGAGAGAGGAGAGAGAGAGTTCCAAGCAGGCTCTATGCTCTTAGCCCAGAACCCAAAATGGGACCCAAACTCACAAACCATGAGATCATGACCTGAGCTGAAATCAAGAGTCAGTCGCTTAACCAACTGAGCCATCCAAGTATCCCAAGAAAATAAACTTTTAAATGTAGAGTTCTATAAACACCAAAACTGTCTTCCAAAGAAAGAATGCAAAATAAAGACATTATCATATATACAAAAACGGAAAAATTTATCGCCAGCCGAACTGCACTATATGAAAAAATTCATAAAGTTTTTCAGGCACAAGAAAAATCATAACAGATGGAAAATAGATCTACACAAGGCAATGAAGAGCATCAGAGATGCCAACTACATGAGTATATGTCTAAGTTTTTTTCTTATTATTTAGTATTTCTAAAAGATAAACTTTTTAAATTTTTCTAATTTTATTTTTTTATTTTAGAGAGAGAGAGAGTGCACAAATTGGGAAGAAGCGGGGAGGGGGGGGGCAGCACGGAGAATCTCCAAGCAGGCTCTGCGCTGAGCAGAGGCTCAAACCCATGACCCTAAGATCACGACCTGGGCTGAAATCAAGAGTCAGACACTCAACTAGCTGAACCACCCAGGTGCTCCCCAAAAGATAAACGTTTTTAGAAAGCGTTGTGGGGTTAATAACATATGTATAAGTAAAGTGAATGACAACGGAAGACGAAGAAGAGAAATGGAAATGTACTATATTAATGTTTTATATGTGAGACTGTGAGACGGGCATAATTGCACTTGAAGGTAAACTGTTAAAGATGAAAATCCTAAACCTTAAAGCAACTACTAATTTTTTTTTAAAAGTTTTAGCTGGTGAGCCCACAACAACAGCAACAAAAAATGGAATCATAAAAATATTCCACTGATCCAAAAGAAGTGGAAAAAAGGAAGAAAAGGAGAATTTCTCTCCTTCAGCTTGTAAAATTTTAAATAAAAGTCAAACATATACGTACTGTACCATCTGGCCATTCTATTCCCAGATATTTTCCCAATAGAAAAGAAAGCTTATGTTCATACAAAACTACTCAACATGTTTATAGCAGCTTCATTTGCAATAGCCCAAACCTGAAAACAACCTAACCTGTCCATCCTCAGATAATGCATAAGCCAGTTGCATGACATCCACCCAGTAGAAAACTACTCATGATAAAAAGTAATGATGTGGAACAATAAAACAAGTAAGCTGGACAAAAAGAATTATGCATGCTGTATAGTTTGGATGCTCAAACATCCAAACAAATCTCTAGTGACAGAAAGCAGAACAGTGTTTGTCTGGAAGAGGTAGAGAAAGTTGCTATACCCCAGGATTAAAAGGTGGTGTTGGAAACGTTTGGTGGTGGTGGACCCATTTACTACCTTGATTCTGTTGATGGCTTCATAGGTATATGCACAGGTCAAAGCGTACCAAATTGTACACTTTAATTATGTGCAGTTTAATGTTTAATAATCCCCTTTAGGGAGTAATTGAAAATGATGTAAGATTGCCAAGACAGAAACTAGGGTGATAAATGCAAAAAAGGTACAAGATTGAACCTTTGGATTCCTGATATTTAAATGTCATGTAAAAAAGGACAAACTGGCATGCATTACATAGAAGAATCCATGGGAGGGTGAGGAAGAAGAGAGACCAAGGAAAGAGTTTCTTAAGGAGGAGGAAGTGGTCAGAGGTGTGAAATCAGCTGAGAAATCAAACCCAATGAGAATTTGTTATTACATTGGATTTGGACCAACGGGAAACTTTGGAGGCTTGGGTCAGATCTGTTTTGTGGAAACCACCTGGGGGGAAGTGACACTGGAATGGAATGAAGAATAAGTTAGAGGTGAGAAACTCCTGACAGCTAATAAAACAAGTTTTTTGAGAAGATAGCTATGATGGGCAACAAGAGTAGCTGGAGAAGGCTATGGGGAGGGTGTGTGTGTGTGTGTGTGTGTGTGTGTGTGTGTGTGTGTGTGTGTTTAACATGGGAGAGATTTTCAGTGTGTTAAAATGTTGAATAAAGATTCTATTGGTGAGAGCAAGAAAAGAAGGAAGTAGGTAGAGTGTCAATTCCTCCAAAAGTGCATGGAAGTAGAGCCAGTGCATAGTGTGATGGATGGATGGCCCGTACAGCAGGACTTCTATTCGTTCCAAGAGGGTATTCTCTCTCTGAATGATTCCTGGCACATTGTCAGAATTCCACAAGCATTTGCTGGTAATTGGATGAAAACTGCAGAACGATATTTTTTATACACTTGTACTCCATTTACACAGTCACCAAAATGTTACATAAAAGCTTCTTATGACACCTGACCACTCATATTAAACTTTGCCAATATGCAATTATACCATGATTACTTTTTCAGTCTAATATATTTTGTGTTAAAGACTCCAAAAATGTTAAGAGGAATATCCTATTTATATTTTGCATTTGTTAATAATCTTGACTATATACTTGCTAGAAGCATGGAAATAGGATTTGGATCCAAAGTAACAGATTTCGCAGAGGCCCACAGAATTACATTTAGAGTACAAAGCTTCCCGTGTCCCTTCCCATTAGCTCAGATCTTTGGTCCCATTCCAATCTTGCTGAAGAAGGTGAAACAAGAATGAAAATTGTGGGACTCTGGATGGTTTTCTTCTGTTACTGTTTATTTGTTTGTTTTCAGTCTGTTTAATCTTGGGGGGATGCCATCAAACTTGTAATCTCATTTGGACTTCTATTTGCATTAATTATTCAAATTATTTGAACAATCTGGCCTTTGTGCCTACAACTTTAGGGAAATGACTAGGTCAAGGTTCATCTCAAAGAATAAACAAAGAAGGGATAAAATTTAGGGACAAAAAATAATTTGCTAAGCAGTTTCACCAATGTTACAAAATACTCTGAAAGGAGAGATACCACAAAGCAAGATTACATGGAGTGGGTGCTCTTAAGGGGTGACCTAAGAAATGAGTTGCATTTAGTTCCTGCTTGTCTACTATTTCAAATTAGAAGCTGTGTCCTTACCTATGAAAAATTTGTATTTGCAAGAAAAGAAGTGTCTTCTTAAAGAGGAAGGGAGTGATTTTGTGTTAACCAGGAAGTAACCTTGTGTCCCAAATCCCTCCCCATCTCAGCTCTCTCTGGAACCTGACAATGGAATGGTAATGACATCAACCTCAAGAGGACTGCATACAATATTAGAAGCGCTCAGTATTCAACATACACTGAGTTCTCAGTAACAATGCTCAGAGTCTTGGGAGAGCCCCATATTACCCTCTCTGATCATGACAAAGAAACAAAAAACATTAAAGACAGTTTCAGATATTCAGTTGGACAATGCAGTCATAAAAGGAAGCTGGTGAAAATGTGGTCTCTAGTGATCTGCCAACCTTTTCTAATTCCCAGGGTCTGGGTATTTTTCTCTGGTGCTCAAGCACAGACTTTTAACTTGAAAGGAAATTTTACTTTATCTAAAAGAGTAGTTCCAACTTTGGGAAGTCATCAATTTGGGTAACTTGGATTCACTTTGTACAATAATTTTGATACCTGTCATTTGTTCAACCATTTACTATTTTTGTGACTGCTAAGGACTTTTCAATATGAGTTGGGAAGTGTGCACAAGTTTCATTTTCAAAAACTCTCAGTGATTTTCCCCCTTCTCTTTAGGGCCTATTCAGATTGTGGCAACCGCTATTGGCCACAAATATAGGAGACCCAGTTATAATAAAAAGGTTTTTATGATGAGCTGTGCACATTAAGCTGGACAAATATTGTAAGATTCCTTTTTACCATGAAAACTTTGAGAACATTGTCCTAAGAAAACAGGCCACAGTCCTATTTAAATTTTTTTTTGGCCCACGGCCTTCTAAACTAGGCTGATTTAGATTTTTCTTTTAGTTTATAAATCTTCCCTGACTTTTCTAAACAACATAAGCTCAGTGTGTGCCATTTGTGACTTGTATCTTTTTTCTTTCAAGATTTACATAAATTTACTATAAAAATAAGTTCGGAAATTGTGTTCTTCTGCATGCCATACCTTGACTTAAACATAAATATATTCTGTGATTTTTAGGAAAATAAAAACAATTTAGCACTTGGAACTTGAAATCTGAAGAAGAAGGTAGAGAGAACGTTAACTAACCCAACTGGGGAAAAATTCTATAAAGGAAACCACCTAATTTGTTATTTATAATAAAACTATTTCAGATTTAAAATGATAATTGCTCTCTAAAAACCATAACAGAAAAAGTTAGAGGTATCAACTTTCTTGAAGACTTCAAACATATTTTTATGAAAGCTTGCTCTCACCCTTGTTCCAAGCAAGGAGAAAATATAGTAATTGCATATGAGTTGAGAAATAAACATTAAATTGAATATGATTAGTAATCAAATTATTTCTGATTAATAGGTATTTATTTGCAAGAAAGTATTTCTGCCCCTAAATAAATAAGTTCTTATAAATTGTACAAAACCTCAAAAATGTAATAATTAAAAACCACATTGTTGATGTTTTCCATCCATAGAAAGAGATCATTGTATCTGCAACATTTCATTGATAGCTAGTTCGTTTCTCTTGTCAAGATAAACACAGACACCTTCTCTTCCCAAGACGGAAAGAGACACCTCGCTATTGCCTGTCAGAGACCAGTAGGATGAACTACCACTTACAGAAGAGGATGTCAGGATTTTGAGAGAATAGTACCATCTTTCATGTCATAAAAACAAGTAAGTTAAAATCTTTCTTTAGAAGTACAAGAACTTATATGTATATAAGTAAAATGTAAGGATCATGAACTTTAACCTTCCAATTTGTGGCTCACTATGGTTATACCAGAAATTAGTAGAAGAGGTCAGAGTTCAAACACTTAATGTTCTTTTTTCTCATGCATTATTATTTTGTTGTTAATCTTTAAGGATTTGCAGTTTAGAAGAGCATCTGATAAGTCAGGTTCCCCTACCCCAGTCATACAGTCATATAGTCAAATATAGGTTCTCACAAATCTTATCCAAAACTTCCAAGAAAAAGTAGAAACAACAACACAGAAAATAAGACTTTCACAAGATGTAATGCCAGAATCTAGGAAGAAATGACCTTAGTTAGAATTTGTAAAATTTGACCAAAAATGAAAAACCTTCAGTAGTCACTTATGATATATCTCAGATACTTACTGGAAAAAAAATGAAAACAATGCTTCATCCATGCTCATACCTTTGTTTCCTTACAAGAGATTCTACTAATTAGAAAACTAAGTTACCATCCCTTTTGGTTCTCAAGTACAGAATGTAAAACAAGTGTAGTTCTCGTCCTTCACTATTTTTCTGCCTTTTCCATATCTAAACCCCCAACTGAACTAACATCTTTAAAGACACTATTATTTGTATGAATCTGAATAGGAAATAAAGAGAGGACAAGGTTATGGTCACTATACTCTGTAAGAACTTATCTCCACAGGTAAAACAATGTGAAAATAAAATAAAATAAACTTGGCACTAGTATTGGGTAGGTATGATAGCTTCTCATGTTCCAAGTGAGGGAGGCTTAGAAAGAAATGCTGACCTATGAGAACTGACTTTCAGTGGATGAATTCTTATTCTAATCTTGGAATTAGGCAATGAACTAACGTACCTGCCAATCTGTCGTCCTGCTATAAGTCTACAATCAAGTAAGTGACAGATGACGCAGCAAACCAATCACAAGGTAACCCTTTTTATGTTTTGCTTCATTTGAGTATAGGGAGAGAGGGAAAAGCCATGTGATATCTATAAATAAATTTTATAAAACGCAAGACAGGGAACAGGATTCAGAAGTCTTATAAAAAAGGTATACCTTTGAAAATAATCTGCTAGGCAATCCAGAAATAAATGTAAAAACAAATTTTTCATGCTTTATAGGTGAAAAACCACAGACTGTAGAAATATGAGCACACAGACATAAGAAAAGGACAGGATAGACTGAAAGGGAGATAGAAGACATAAAGAATGATGGAAACTAAAAAAAATTGATATGCATGATGGAAGATTTAAATAACATTACCAATGGGGTAGAAAATTGAACCTGTATTATAGAGGGCATATTTTTTAGTTCTCCCAGGTTTTTAATAAAAAAAAAAATTATATATGGAAACTATGCTCTTATGCTACAAATAAAAATCTCTATAAATACACAAAAGCAAAACTTGTGCTCATCAATAATTTTAAGAATGCTTTTGTAAAATTAAAAATTAATAACAAACCTAAACATAAAGCAAATCTAACCATTTAAATTCTCTAGGACTGTAAGATGACAAAATACATGAGTCTTAACATCTGAGAAAAAAAATCAAACATGTAACATTGAAAATAATTATAATTAGAACTACATATCAAACTTTAGAAATTCAGCCAAAGCTTTATTTAGAGGAAGAGTCATAGCTTTGAATGAATTGCATTATTAATGATTTGAGATGTCAGTCAGGCAAAGAAAAATTAAATTCATGTGGGGAATATTAAAGGAAATAAATCAGAGAAGCATATTCAATTGAAAAGTCTAATACAGTAAAACCTTGGATTGTGAGTAACTTGTTCTGTGAATGTTCTGCAAGACAAACATTTCTAATAAATTTTAACTTGATAAACGGTAATGTCTTACAAGTAATACATGATGCTGAACATCACATGATCACAACTGAGTCCATGGCTCTCTCTCTCCCTCCCTGTCTCTCTCTTTTCTCACTGTGGGATTGTGGGTGATCATCTGTGCAATGTCACATTTCCACAAAATCCTCAAAAGGAAGCAAAAGCAAGTGTCATCAGATAGGTTCTTTGTTAAAGTTGCATGAAAAGAAAAAGATTTCGTTGAGTCACTAGAAAGCAGTGATTCCATTAGTGATAGTAAAAGTCATCCTACAGAATAACACTCTCTCTCTTGTCTCGCTCACACCAGCCACAAAGCTTTTCAAAGGTAAGTGTCGGTTCATTTGTTTATTTTTCTTTATATTTTGTATTTTCTTCATTATTTTGCATGATATTCCAGTATTGTAATCAGTTTATATGAATATTTTTGGATTGTGGAATGAATCATCAAAGTTTCTGTTATTTTTCACGGAGCAACCTGCTTTGATAACAAGTGCTATGGATTACAAGCATTTTCTGAAATGAATTATGGCTGCAAACCAAGGTTTTACTGACTTTGCTTTATTCTAACATCTGTATAAATATTTCCAAGTGTAATATTAATTTTTGAACATGGGAACTTGTCATGGCCTGCCCCAGCCAGCAGGGTGGAAAATCCTTGTGGGTTCTTGATCCTGAGGGAGGGAGAGAATACAGGGCAGGAGGGAGACGCAGAGAGTGAAGACAGCACACGGTATCTGATCAAGCCTCTTTTTTTTTTTTATTGAGAAAACACCCTATCTTATAAAGGTTTCAAGGCGGGAAAACAAGGCAGCTGACCTAGGTCGGTTGCTAGGAAACAGGGTTAAGGGATTAAAGCTAGGGTAAAAGAGGAATCAAACTAAAGTGTTTTAGCACAGCGCCTGAGGGGCTGATACTACCCTGCCTACAGGCAGTTGATCTTTGATCTTCTGGCTTCTCCTGACAGAGAGTGGCGCTCCCCTACCTATTTTTGCAACTCCCCTCAGGGAGTGACATATCCGGCTAGCAAATGGCCAAGCAGCTGAATCTTTGCCGCTTCCCACAGGTTCTCCTTTTTTTTTCTCTAAAATTAAAAAGGGCTACTTCCAGAATATGATAGTATGGGCAAGGAAGGGACTGTGCCTATCTTAGGTTGGAGACCTGCCAATCCTTCTTACCCGTCATGGGCACACCCAGACACTTGTGTCTGAGCAGCCTGTCTTAAGTGGAAAGGATGGTAAGGCCTCTCTTACCTGTCATTGGCTAGCCAGCCTGTGCCTCTTGCCAGAATATAGCTCCTCCATCGGCCTCCTGATCGGCCATATCGAGCTTAATATAATGGACCTGGGTAGGCTGCGCCTATTTGCTGCCTTAGGAGAGCCATGACATTATTGAATAGAACAGGGCCCGAGGGCATCAAGATCAATAAAACCGCAATAGGTCTTAAACAGGAGGATATAGGGTAAAAGTCCATGAAATCCACAAAGAAAGGGCTGTCAATGTGTTCCTTCCTCCTCTTCTTCAGGTTCTTTTTGAAGCTTCTTTTCCCAGCATGGTCCTAAAGGAAAAGACAAAGATTTCTCTCAAGGAGATTTTTTCTCCCTGGAGGACTGAGTATTTTGATCGATTTTTTTTATTAATCTCTCTGGCAGCCATCTGGCTGTATCTGTTTTTTGTGAATAAATGCAAACTGATCCTCATCCTCAGATTAAAACTGGGTGTGGACCATGCCATTTGTTATCCAAAGGGTCCTTCCAAAGCACGGTAGCAAAAGTGTTTTGCGTCTCAATTTGCCAGAGACGCTCAACAGCTGAACGTCCTTCTTTATCCAAAGTTAAAAAATTTAAAATAAATGGTGCACGGTGTAAAAGATTTCTGGGAGATCCCTTGATGGGGTACCAGTCCCCCCCTCTTATTTTATCAAGGGTATTTCTTAAAAATAGATGTGCCCGTTCTACTATACCTTGTCCTTGTGGATTATAAGGAATTCCAGGGATGTGTTTAATGTGTAACTGTTGACAAAATTTAAAGAACACGGTCCCAGTATATCCGGGTCCATTGTCAGTTTTCACTTGTTTTGGGATTCCTAACACTGATATGGCAGAAAACATGTGTGCTACGACGTGCTTTCCTGCTTCTCCAGTTTGTAAAGTAGCATATAGGAAACCGCTGTAGGTATCAATATTCACATGAATATACTTTAGATTTCCAAACTCTAAAATGTGTGTTACATCCATTTGCCAGATGGCATTGGGCACCAGTCCTCGAGGATTTACTCCCAAATGAGGAACAGGTAAATGCATGACAGGAACTCTATAAAATAGAAATTACAGTATCCTAGAAACTAATCTTATAGATGCAAAAAAAAATTACCTTTCTGATGAGAATTAACCACCATATTTCATAGCCTATGTGATGTTCTAATCTCTCACCAGCAAGGATTACATCTATCACATTGACTTTTTACATTTTGTGGCCATTTGTGACCTCACAGAGTCCTTAATTCACAGCTCACTAGCATGAACTTTCCTAAAAATCTACAAACTGATGCTCGCTAGCGGGATTACATTATGTGGCTAAAATAATTTCTTTTCACCAACCAACCACATGATAAGCTCTTTCACAGAAAATATAGCAGTTACGTTTTATAAACTACAAGACTAGGGTATGTTTTGTTTTATCACAGGTCAGAGGTTCACCAGTGCATTGCAAAAGGATCCAATCTTTCTTTTTAGCAGCTTCATTTTTCTTAAAATAATATGTTACATGCCATTGGCCCATAACCTGTGTCTTAATTGAGTCACAATGGGGATGTTTGGTGGTGTTATTGTTGTTGTGTTTTTTTGTTCTGTTTTATTTTTTTAGTGTTTTGAGATTTTTTTTGTTTGCAAATTACGCCTCTGATAAAGGGTTAGTGTCCAAAATATATAAAGCACTTATACAACTTAAAATCCAAAAAACAATGCAGTTAAAAATTGTACAGAAGGCATAAACAGACACTTTTCCAAGCATAAATGCAAATGACCAACATACACAAGAAAAGATGCTCAAAATCAGTGATCATCAGCGAAATGCAAATCAAAACTACAATGAGATATGAACTTACATCTGTCAGATTGGCTAAGATCAAAAACACAAAACGCAACAAGTGCTGGAAAGGATATGAAGAAATAGGAACCCTCTTCTGCTGTTGGTGGGAATGCAAACTGGTCCAGCCACTCTGGAAAAGAGTATGGAGTTTCCTCAAAAAGTTAAACTACCCTATGATCCAGTAACTCAACTACTGTTTACCCAAAAAATACAAAAACACTAATTCAAAGGGATACATACACCCCCATGTTTATTGCACTATTATTTACAATAGCCAAATTATGAAAGCAGCCCAAGTGTCCATCCATAGAAAAATGGGTGAAGAAGATGTGGTGTGTGTGTGTGTGTACAGTGGAATATTATTCAGCCATAGAAAAGAATGAAATCTTGCCATCTGCAATGGCATGGATGGATCTAGAGAGTATAATACTAAGTGAAATTAGCCAGTCAGAGAAACACAAAACCATCTGATTTCACTTATATGTGGAATTTAAGAAACAAATCTAATGGGTAATGGGAAATAAAGGAAAGAGAGACAAAGCAGAAAACAGATTCTTAACGATAGAGAACAAACTGATGGTTACCAGAAGGGAGGTATGTAGGGAGATGAGTGAAATAGGTGATAGGGATTAAAGAGCACACTTACCGTGATGAGCACTCAGTAACATATAGAATTGCTAAATCACCATATTGTACACCTAATACCAACATAATAATGTATGTCAAATTAAATTTAAAACCTCAATTTAAAAATCAATATGATAGTAAATTTGTGGGGGAAAGCATGCTTTAAAAAAAAAAGAAAGAAAAAGTAAAGGTCAGTCGTGGATGGATCTTCACCCACCAAAGGACAACATATGCTTTCCTAGAGCAGTTAGGCTATTCTAGTTTCCAATTGTTCTACGGGTTCTTTCCATGAGGTTTTGGAATCTATTATGTAAATTAAAGTTACTCTCCAAATTGGCCCAATTTGTTACACACATTTATGTCTAACATATGTTAGAAAAGAATGTCTAAATATGGTTGATGAAAAATGTGGGCATTTTACCACATAAAGGCAGTGCTGATGTGTCTTAATTTACCTGGATTTTACCCATATGTTTGTAAATGTCACACTCTACTCAATACAAAAATTAAATTGATTTCCAATTATATAGCATCCTATAATAGATTGACATTCTTTTCCTATGAGACACACAATATAGAAGATACTCATGTAAAAACTTTTCTTTTTAGTACTGGAAAATAAGGCATTTATATCACATCACCTTTCATCCATCAAGCCAGTTAAAAAATGGAAACAAAATGATTTGAAAACAATACAGCTAATGGGATAGAGATTGCACAATGGGATAAAATAACTTGAAAGTTGCACTGTCATTATTTTAATGAATATTTTATTAGAATAAGTATTCTTTACCAGCCAAGGAAACCTCTTATGCCTTTAAAAATATCCTTTCACTGAGATCTTACTTAAGCTTGTCTGAAAATATATTTTGAATCTAAAATACATTTATCTAAAGTAATATAGCAAGAAAAGTACTAGGAAAAATAGTTCCAACAGAAAAGGAAAGGTGAAATATTATAATAATATCAATTTAAAAAGTGTGGTGGACATTTACATGATCACTGGCACAGCACCTTTATGCTCTTCTCAATTCATCTTCCTTGATCCGCGACACTGCCACGGGTGCCCCCTGTACATTTCTACCATTTTCTTACATAAAACTGCTCCCCTAAGCATCGTTGTTCTGTCAGTAGTTGATGCCCAGTACAGGATGAGATAATCCCAGCATCCCAACCCCTTGAATCACCATTGGCCGATAAGTGGGCACAAGATGTAAACTGAGCTACCTCCTCTGGTGATAGGTTTGGTTTTTTGAACCACAGACATCACTAGGCCTTTCTCAATATGATTCTCTACCTCTCCCGCTCTCACACACAGAAGGGAGCACATGAGGGCACAGAGGAAAGACGGCCATCTTCAAGCCAGGAAGGAAGGTCTCAGCAGAAATCAACTCTAGTGGCACCTTGATCTTGAATTTCCAGATTGTGAGACAATAAATATCTGTTGTTTAAGCACTCAATCGACAGTATTTTTTCACAGCAACTAGAGCAGACTGATACAATATTTTTTTTCTTAAAGAAAGATCCCCAAATTTTGTAAGCCTAATGTGCTACAAAACTTGTATCTGGCTTTGAAAGTGAAGGGGTTCAGAACAGGTGTCCCTAAAATGTGCCACTTTGGCATGTGGACGGTTCTGAGCTGAATGCAATCAAGAGGCATCAGGTTCAGGAGAAACTTTTGCTCCTTCCTTAACTACCTAGAAAAGTTGAAATTGGGGGATCTTTCTCAGATTGAGAGTTTTTTTTAAGAGATCCATTTTACCTGAATGACCCACGTGTATGGCAGGGCAAACCTCTCATTTCCAAATTTCTGGTCTTCTTTCTATCGCCCTGTGAGCTCCCCTCCTCCTCTTTGAAGTCCTAGGCCTGGGCGGTATACATGCTTCATTCCACCTTTGTGTCTTTGAACCTCTCAGGTCTGTGTGGTTTCTGTATCTATGAAGTTAAATTCAATTGTCTCCTGTGAATCTGTCTTACGTCAATTTAATTATTAGACCAACCAGAAGAACTCTTGAAGAGTAGAGGAAAATTCTTCCCCCTCAATAAGAGAAAAATTAAAAATAACTAGTGTAGGCAGGGCAAAGGGGTGGGGCATTGAGGAGATAATTCTAGTTTCTTTGCCTACCACCGCCACCAAGTCTGACACAGATCCACTCTTTTCTCTCAGTAAATTATCAAAGTCAAGTTTCATTGTAGAGAGCTTCACTATTGGAGAATAAAGAGATTAGAATATTAGCTGAAGTTTTTGTTTCTGTTTAATGCCATACTTTAAACTTCAGGAGAGGCTAGAGCTCAATAAATAATAAATTACATAATAATAAAATGGCTATATTAATAGTGCTGTATGAGCTCATTGTTTGTGATTGCAGTCCCCATTTTAGTCTCACGATAAACAGAGCTTGCATAGACAGGAATTCACATGATTAAACGTCTTACTTGCAAACATGAATATATTATGAAGTGTTAATGTGATACATTAATAAGTTATGTCATGTGGCATAGATTTTCTCTTGGAATATGGAGAATATTTTCAGTTTCTTCTTTTTTTAAAATTCAAAACAATTGATTTTGACAAAGTCTGGGGGGAGTTAGAGGTTTTTGAGAAAATCATTTCATACCACAGAGAACCCAAGATAAAAGGCAGTCACTCTGGACTTCCGGAGACACATCTGTGTTTTTGGATCGCTAACTGTGGTATTTAATCTATCTGCAGAATCCGCTTATTCAGAAATCCCTGGTGATTCGTGTTAGTTATCACATGTCAAACTGTGAACACTATTCCCTTTCTGCCTGAAGGAAGGCAGGCCCACCGAAGATAAAAGTTCCTGTTTGAGAGAGGGAAAGTTGTTATCCAGAGAAATTTTCCATTTTTTATCATGTTCAACATCGTTACAAATAGTTACAACCTCAAACGATTTCCCACTATGTTGTCTGGCTTATGGTCAGATACAGAGCTTTCAGTGAATCCTAGTGGTCCTGGAATTAATCAAGAAACACAAAATTCTCTCAGTGTGTTCTATGCCACAGGATCAGGAACTCAATAAACAAAATAAAATGACATCCTATGTTTCCTAGGACCTCACAATATACTAGGGAACCCCAAGATAAACACAAATTTGTTATTCATCAAGGTGCAGTAATATAAACGTGTACATTCTGCAGTGATAGACTGTAGCTACACCTGTGATGAGCGTAGCATAAGGTGTGGAGTTCTCAAATCACTATGTTGTACACCTGAAACCAATGCAATAGTGTGTGTCGACTATACCTGAGTGACAGAGAGAGAGAGAGAGAGAGAGAGAATATAATACAGGAAACGGATTTAAGGAAAAATGTAAATGAGCTGTTCCAAAGGTTATTTGCAAGTTTGCCATATGGAAACTGAAAAATCAGGAAATAGAACCCAAAGTGGTCCCCACTGCCTGCAAAGATCTGGAGGTCAGAGGTACAATAGTTTTAATCAGTGAGCAAATATTTAATAAAAATCAGGTATATATCTGACGTTACAAAGAGTTGTGAGAACACGAGAAACACAACACAATCTCTCTGGTCATAATTTGACAGTCACTCAGTCAACGCATACTTTCCAATCTACTACAACCATGATACCTGCATTTCAATACATCAGATAACTCAGAAGGTTTGTTAAAATCCACGAAGCAATATGTTTTGTCTTTTTCTTAGTAGAGCTTATTCCCCAATATAAGAGAATATTAACAAGGAGCACATTTTTCTCTGTCATGTCTTGAGATCTTCTTTCTCTACCCAAACACTCTTATTCCAAATCAGAATGACTGATATCTGATTTTTCTTCAAGGTTGATAAACCAGGGAAGGCTCATGGGGCTCAGTTTTCAGAGCTAATATAATTTTGTTTCTAATAACAACGTAGTTATTTCTCTTTGAAAAGCAAAGTTTTCATGCTAGAAGTAGAGATGTGGAGATTAAGGTGATATTGCACATGTCACAACAGACCCCAGTGAGAATACATTTTGGAAGAGCAAAAAGTAAAGGTGACAGTCAACTCACGTATGCCAAATTGCCAGAGGCGCTGAAACCACAGAAAAAAATCGGTAGTACTTTCTTTTCCTGATTTCATACACAGTTTTTACAAGAGGTAGACTGTGACTATTGTCAGCCGTCAGAGAGTTGTTTTGCTTAATACATCATTTTATGAGATACTGTGTCATACAGGGTAGATATTTGTACTTTAGGATTTCCCCAAGAGTTGTGTGAAAATCTTCCATCATGTCAAAACAGGTAAAAATGTACACTATGATCCCTTCGGTTTTTTAAGTAAGTATAAGTGATTTTCCACAGACCAGAATATAGTATATTAGTTACTAATTTTGTTTACTTAAAAAAAAGAAGTGCACAAGAGGGAGGTGGTTTATTTATTTTACTGGTGCCTGTCTTGCAAAAACAAGTTGCTTCCCTCTACCATTTCTCGCATTACACGATGATGGAGTTCATGTACTTAACACGTTTCACTGCAACACGATTGCTTGGGAGACCATAACACTGCCTCTATTTTGTTCCTCTGTGAGGAAGACTTGAGTTGTCACTTAAAGCTGGTACCAGTGCGACCAGAAGCCAGCCACTCCACCAGGGTGAGCTGTGCTTTCTCTTGACACTTCCCACGCAGATGCCGCTCCGCCAGCAGGAGCAGGGCTGCCCATATGCTCTGAACTGAGCCGCTGTCAACAATCAAATGGTAAAGAACAGCAAATTTGAGTATTTTGACGTGCCGTGTGAACGGCCGGAGAATTCAGGTTGTAAAAGGCAGGAACTGACCTCCGTTGAGCCAGAATGTTGGCCATGATGGGGAACTTAGGCGTGCAGTAAGTTGGGGTGCCCTGAGTGACGGCTTGGAAATTGTCACACTACGTCTGTGCTCCCAGGGAGAGGACAGGCAGCGACTGGGACGACATGTTGACTACAACTCAGTCAACCAGGGCATTTCAAGCGCTGGCCGTGTAAACAGGGCCGAGTCACTAGTACTTTTCCAGTTTCCAATTGTGTGAGTTAAATGCATCATACTGTTCTCTCAGAAAGCATTCCAGAGTAATTGGAATACAGATATTGCACACGAATATGACACAGTCCTAACACATGTGCGCTGATAATCGCATTTGACATTTTCCTAAGTGCAGTCCATACATCCCCATATTTTCACCTAATTCATCCATTTCATTCATGAGTCCAATGAGAATTATACATACCTATATGAACAAGTGGATAGTATACATAATTACACATAACTTAATAAGCCATAGTAAGCTTCTAGAAAACTGGTTGCTCAGGGTACTTATACAATTCTGTCAATAGCCAAAACCATTAGTTCTATTTTTTGAAAGAGTTTTACTTACTCTATACAGCTTCTATCTTTCTGGTTTTCTTTTCAAATTTGTTCTCAGGATTATACCAATCAAAATCTGTCTCAATTTTACTACCCGTATGAATTCAGTTTTACCACTAATGAGTCATGTGAGCTCAAAGGCCACATTTTTAATAATCCTAGCATGGTTCTAAATATACAGTAAAATAAATCTTCCCTTACTGTTCCAAACATCCACTTGGAGACCAAATAATTAGCTCTCCTTTCTGTGTGTTATTCTCAATGTAGCCTTACTTTGCTGTCTCCGCAGATCATTTCATAGAGCCTTCCTTATGAGTGAAGAATACATCAGGTGTAATAATATGGTTTCTTGTCTGAGAAACACCAAGGATGATCACTTGAATACAAAATCGTAGTCCAGAAAAATCTAGAATGACTCTTTTGTAGTAGGTGAAAAAAAAAAACCCTTGGATTAGGGAGTCTCTTCCCTACCCACTGACTTGCTACAATGTACTTCTCTCTCATTTAACATTCCACGCACCTCTTTTCTTTAATATTCAAAGTGTTCTCATCCCCTTACCCACAGAAAAAGAGAAAAGTCCCTGTCGTCTTTGGTTTCAAACTCATTCTTAAGAGTCTGTGATCATAAGTTTTAAAATTTATGGTAATGGCCATCTCCTGTAAAATAGCTTTGTCCCTTTACAGTTCGGCATCTCTCTTACCATTTAAAATTCAGAGAACTCAATTCAAGTAAATTGTAGGAAGTTGATATGTATAACTTTACCTCATTACACATTTTTAGAAGAGAAAGTGAAAATAATTGCACAAAGACTATGCTGTTCATTGATTTCAGAGGCTCTCTAATCCGTTTTTATACTGGCCACCTCCTTCACATTTCAGCACGTTTTGTATGCCGCCAGAGCAGTGAGAAGATTACATTTTGAATTCTGCTAACTTTAGACAATAAAAAAGCGGCAGTATTTGTTCCCAGTTGTTTTGCAGTTTCTTCCAATTTATCATGAAAAAGAATTTCAATCTCCTCCATCTTATGAAAAGGTCTCTGTCAGATATGTTTGTTTGATATATAACTTGCAATCTTTAAAAAGTTTAGAATATGTAGCCGTTTGCAGAGAATAAACGTGGAAAACTAAAATTCAGTGTGAATCGCCTTTAAAAGTATTAATGAAAAACCAGCTTTGACCAATAAAGAAGTGGTTTCTTTTGTATTTTTTGTACTCATGATTCCCATGGGTCTGTCTGTCCACCTGCCAATCTCTCTGGCCCTTCTCAGCAATATCTGGTGATCTCATTTTTCTTCTAGGAGCACAGTAATGAAAGTTGCTCCCCTCCGACCGAGCCCTTTCACAGAGATGCAGAGAGACAGCCTAAATCAAGTGTGCTGGGTCCCGCCCAGCCAGTTTAGGACAAAGTGCCCTAGGGCGGAGCCTGAGCAGGTCAGGGAGTGGCCAAGAGAGCCATCTGTTTGTCTCTACAGACACAAGACCAAGCAGGGTCGGTAAGGGAGGATTTGAGGAATACTTTTTTTTAATTTTTCTTTAATATTTTATTTATTTTTGATACAGAGAGAGACAGAGCATGAGAGGGGGAGGCGCAGAGAGAGAAGGAGATACAGAATCTGAAGCAGGCTCCAGGCTCTGAGCTAGATGTCAGCACGGAGCCCGACGCGGGGCTCGAACCCACGAACGTGAGATCTGACCTGAGCCGAAGCCGGAGGCTTAACCGACTGAGCCACCCAGGCGCCCCTGAGGAATACTTTGAACATCATCTGTCCAAGGTAAGAAGTCAAACTAGGTTGCATATAACTTTTTAACACAGAGAGAGTGCCTTTGAGAGCAGGGGAAGGGGCAAAGGGAGAGAGAGAGGGAGAGAGAGAGAGAGAGAGAGAGAGAGAGAGAGAGAGAGAGAGAGAGAGAGAGAGAGAGAATCTTAAGCAGGTTCCATGTCTAGCACAGAGTCTGACGTGGGGCATGTCGATCCCCTGAGATCACGATCTGAGCAGAAAACAAAAGTCAGGGGCTCTGGGGTGGCTCAGATGGTTAAACCTCCGACTTTGGCTCAGGTCATGATCTCACGTTCGTGAGTTTGAGCCCTGCATCGGGCTCTGTTCTAACAGCTCAAAGCCTGGAGCCTGCTTCAGATTCTGTGTCTCCCTGTCTCTCTGCTCCTCCTCCTCTCATGCTCTGTCTCTCTCTTTCTCAAAAATAAATAAAACATTAAAAAAAAAAAACCCAAAAGTCAGACGCTGAACAGACAGAGCCACCCAGGTGTATTATTTTAAGTCAAGGTTTTAGCACCTGCATCTATATTTCTATAACTAAGAAGAGCATAGAGAAGAGCATACACACCGGAAGGTCCGCCCAAGGTCAAATCACAGTTCTGCCCTTCCTTTGGTTCTCAAAGCCTAGGCAAGTTACTTAACCTTGCATGACTTAATTTTTTCATCTGTAAAATTGGAACAGTAAAAGCAAGTACCTCCTAGGACTATGGTTAAGATTAAACAGTGTATACATGGCCAAGCCCTCTGTCAGTGCCTAACTCATTCCAAGTACTCAAACACTAGCTATTATTATCCAGCAAGCAATGATTAAGCCACTTAGTCTACTTAGTGTGCGGAATTATACTTCTTGTGAGCTTTCAGGGAGAAACACCGTAGATGAGAAGCAGAGCTAATCGATGCCATCAGCTTATCTAACACTCCCCTTTCATTGGGACGGTAGTTACTCCGCACGTCATTCCCTACCAAATGCTCTCCAATCAATCACACATTATTGCACATCACTTTGCGTCAATCAGTAAGGATAATTCTCAATCTGATAAGAAGCTAAAGGGTGAAGTCAATTACAGTCGCTTCATAGTTTCTGATTGCATATTCTTTATAAATATTTTATGTATCTAAGTCATATTGTCACAGTTGTATACTGCATACTTAAAACTATAAGTAATTAGAATTAAAGTTGTTACGCCCTAGAAGAATGATCTATAAACAGTATTTAGCTACACTAAAAAAATGTGGTTGTGTGCATACAAATTTACAGCTTAAAAATAAGTCAAAAAGCATTCAACACTTGATGAATAAAAATAAAAGAGACAAGGGAGGGCTCAGTCTCTTTAGCAGGCAGCTTTTGATTTCGGCTCAGGTAGTGATCTCGCGGTCCTGAGACCCAGCCCCTCATCCGGGTCCCAGCTGGGCGTGGCGCCTACTTAAGATTCTGTGTCTCCCTCTGCCTCTGCCCCTCCCCTGCGTGCTCTTTCTCTCAAAAAAATAAAACAAAACAGACCACATTGGAAAATAGCTGAAATAATAATCACATCAAAAAACCTAATGTACTGTTTTAGGTTTTGGTGGTTGTTTTCATAGACTTTCTTTGTTAGAGCAATTTTAGGTTTGCAGAAAATACAGAGATTTCTTATGTACCTCCTCTCCCCACCCCCCTGCACCCCTATTATTAACATCTGGCTTTAGTATGGTATATTTGTTACACTTATTGAATCAATATTGGTTCATATTAGAGATCACTGTTTGTTTTGTCCAGTTCTATGGGTTCTGACAAATGCATAATCTCATTTATCTATCATTAGAGTATCAAACGGAATGGGTTTAAATCCCCTGAATTCCACCTATGCACCCCTCTTCCTCCCCTCTAACCTCTTGCCTCCATAATTTT